>NW_004524688.1:5625415-5638083 GCF_000260255.1 Octodon degus
GCGCGAGCAGCCCAGGCGCGAGCAGCCCAGGCGCGAGCAGCCCAGGCGCGAGCACTGTGTGGAGCCTCCAGCTTGGCCCACGTTCACAAACCTCAGCTGCCTGGGTTTCAGGTTCTCTTTGGACACACAGTGCCAGCGCCAACTGCACCAGGAAGGAGTAGAGACCTAGGGCTGGTTACACAAACAGGGAAATGCTTCCCCTCTCACCCTGAGGCTCAGGAGCAGCTTCAACATCCACTTACCGTGGCTGTAGGAGGGAGGCCCGGCAGTAGGCAGCAGGAGCAGGACATGAGTGCCACAGGCCATACTCCCGAGCTGGCACATACCATCCCAGACAGGCAGCTTAGATGATGGGTAAGAGGGGCCGTTTCCCCATCTCCACCCATGCCCTAGAACTTGGCTCTAGCCCCATAAAAACTCAATTCATGGCATTATTCAAATAATCAATTATAACAAGCAAAGGCATTGCACACCTCAGCCTTCAGGTTACAAATACTATCCTCTATCTATCACCAGGAAAATTAAGTGCCCGCATCAACACATCCTCAGTTTTCTCACATGCTGGTCCCCTCTCTGGTTCACTTTCTATTAACTGTTGGATGAAATTAAGGACACTGACACTCAGATTTTGTTTCAAAGGAGAAACTACATGTGTCCCTGGAGGGGGCCACAGATTTCTGAATAATGGCCTCTCACCTATGGCAAGTAAAGGCCCAGGAGCTAGGCCACAAGAACAGGTCAGGGAGGGAGATGCGGTCATCCCCGTGGAACCACAGGGAGGCTGCTCCAAACAACAGGGGAAGGGCAGGCCCTGTGGGCAGCTCTGAGCAATCCAAGTACAGAAAGCCAAGTCTAGGACATTTGGGGACACTGGAGATAGAGCCTCCCTCCATCTAAAGGAGAAGCCCCAGTCCTGACCCTGGGCAGGAAAAGAGGAAACCAAGGAGGAAGGAAAAGTGGGACAAGGAAGACCCCAAGAGAATCCATAGGTGGAAGAAGGGGGTGTAGAGGGTAGGGACCTATCACTCCAAGCCAGCTCAAGACCAAAACTCTGGGTGCATGAGACAGTCTCACCATGGCGAGTCCCATAAGTGAAGGATCATGGCCAAGAAACCCCAGGAGATGCCTCCTCAGGAAGGGCACAGCAGCACAGTAGAGCAAGCCTGGCCCAGAACTCTCACCCCAGTCATCCCTGACTCCTGACAAACAGCAAGGATAAAGTGGGAGGTGCTCACAGACCCCATGGCTCTGCTTGGCTGCAGTAAGGGAAGTCACAGCCACAGCCACCTGCTACCAACTCTAAGTCTCCTGGGTCACTGCCTGAGCACAAGCTCACACTGTGGGCCACCTTAGGCCACAAGCTAATGCTGGGCCCATACCACAGAAAGCAGGGTGTCCCTGCCAGGCCACACCCAAAATACCCTGCTCCAGCTGCTCTAGGTACCATCTTCCTCTGGACATGGCCCAAGGAAAAGGAGAATCAAAGCGTAGCACTGTGTTTCTCCATGAGGTCAAAATGATGACTGCCAGTTTTGTGTCTTCAAAGACGGTTTGTGTCCACTGCAGGTCTGACACAATACCCATCATGGGGCACCCCTGCCTCTGAGGGGTCACGAGCGGCTACCACACTTCTCAGGAGACTGGACCCTCTTGATGGGAAATGCTATTACAAGATTCCTGCGTACTGTAATGACCTGAACACATGGCAGCAGAACCTTGCCAAAAACAGAAAAGACATTTTTCCTTTCTGAGCCCCAAGGTCAGGGCTACAGAGGATGGGGAGGGAATCTATAGGAAAGGCAGGCACAAGAAGGGCACAGGAGCCAGAAAACACACAGAGCCATGAGGAGAGGCCCCTACTCTCCTGGATCGACAAAGTCCCAGAAAGGCCACAGTCCATGTCACCAAGACTTCCAGTTCCTTCAATGTCAATGAGGAAATGTCACTCCTGGGAGAAAGTCCCTAGATGTAGCACCCTGAAAACAGGAAAGCCCATGGAACAGGATAATGCAGGCCCAACACCCACTCAGCCCCTGAGACACTGTCACTGAAGTCTTCAGAGAGATAAGGAAAGGGCTGCATGAGGAAAAATCAGGAAGGTGAGAACCTGCAGAGGAAGAAGACCAGCTGCAGACAAGAAACAGGGTCACAACCACAGGCCACTGGAGAACAAGTGACACAAAGTATGCAGAAAACACCACACCCAGAGTCTTGGCAGGAAGCCAGGCGCTGTATCTGACCCTTTGGCTCAGCCTTCATGGAGGGGAGCTCCCACCTTGGCAGGGAGAACCTTAAACCGAGGGTAAATACCACCCCAGGGTGTGGGATCAGACTCCTGACCAGCACTGCATGGCAAGTAGATGATTCGTAAGGCAGGCATTGAAGGAAGAAATGCAAGCTGTCCATGGGCAGAGAGCAAGAGTGGGGTCCAAAGAGCAGCATCCAGCTAGGAAAGAGGTGGGGGCTCCTAGGCAGGGTGGCAGGGCGTGAAGACACAGCACTGAGGTTCACTGCCACGAGGGATGGGGCAGGACAGGCAACAGCTGAGTCTGATGTGACACTGGGGGTTCAAAGGGGTGCCGTGGGCAGAGGGGCTGGATGAGGACACTCTCTAACCTGGTAAGGGGAGCAGAAGTGGCGCTGGAAGGAATCCCAGCCTAGCTTCGCTCTTGGGGCCCTGAGCACCATGAGACTGTGGCTTCTCATGGAAGGAGCTGCACAGGGAAGCAGCCTGGGCCCCTCCAGAGCAGTGGGAGGGGGACCCCACTGCTGGCCTCTGCCAGGACCCACAGACATAAGTGCTCACTGGAGTACTGGCCCCAGAAGCGAGGCAGATACAGAGCAGACATCTGAAGCCATGGAGTTTGCAGCAACGAGTCTCCTAGCAAGCCAAGCAGGAGGGGACTAGAGCTACTGTGATGAGACAGTGGCACTATTTTTGACTCTGACTTATGTATGTGACTGAGACAGAAGTAACCAAAGATAAATTTAAACCATTAAATATAAAGGTGAAGCCAAGTGAATTTTTAACTCTTACGTAAGCAGGGAAACCCAATGTGCCCATCCGAAAGCCTGTCCATCAGCTTCCAGTGTGGACAGACCCTGCCAGTGGCTTCAGGCATGACCAAGGCCTGACACCATCACTGCATCTTCCTCTCCTGTCCACAGTGACCTCATACTCCAACCCTCACTGCAGCCAGGAGAGAGCCTCATTAATAGGCAACTAGTTCAGAGAGAGAATAAACTGCCCCCAAAATTAAGGACCTGGATTATTTTTAAAGAGGAGATGAGCGGATGTACAGAGCCGACTCCCACTGGCAGCACCGCTGCCTGAAGCCAGCTGAGTGCCGGCCCTGGGCATGCTCCAACAGGTCCCCGTGACAGGCAGCAAGGCTGGCTTTGCCCCGCAACTCAGCTCTGACTCTCTGAAAGGACCAGCGGGAACTGTGGGGTGCAGGGTGAGAGGCACACTGGTTTAAGTGGCCATCCGGCCCTCCTGGAAGGGCACAAAAGCACTGTACCTCTCAGTGCGCATTTCAAATAAACCCTGCATTTAGCTGGCACTAGTACACACTAGGGCTCTGAAGGGAGTCAGCCTGCACTACCTGTGACCAGAACTCTACCGGAGGATGGCTACACACAGCACCTGCATCCCAGCCATGGGAAACGCCGACCCTCACGGCCCCACCTCTGGGCAGCACTGACAGGGTGTCAGAGGCTCCGTGGCTGGCTCACTGGGTCCCTGCTCAGGGAGGCTGTGCCTTGCTCAGTGGGTGCAAATACATGAAGCGTAGCTGCGGGCGGAGGAATATCAGGTGCATCTCTACGCCCTGAGGGCTCAACTCCTACACTTAAACCCCTCCCACTGGAGCAGCCGGCTCCAGTTTCACCGAGCCAGCCCAGCGTGAGAACACATCCTGCTCCCAGCACCCAGCAAAGCTCAGAGACCTGCATCCCACAGGGCACCTCACACCGGGTAAGTGCTCTCAATTTCTTCTCGGATTCGATTTCTCTTTTCAAACTGCCCTCCGGAGTGTCTTACGCTATCTCGCTAAATGAATCGCTTGCCTGGTTCTGCTTTGCCTTGCTCTGTGCCCTGAGGACGAGTCAGGACGAGCAGGTGCGCTGCCTAGATACACAGACCACACACTTTATCCAGGGGTGGTATAAATAGGCTTTTTCAGAAATTAAGTCCTTGTTTCTGCCATAAAACTCATAAAGGATAAACTAAAATATGGCTTTATATTATTGTTTAACTCTTCCTCAACTAAACTACAATAAATTTCAACATTTAAGAGGGAGTGAATATGAATGTATATATATATATATATATATATATATATATATGATTAAACAGTTGTTGGATTTAATTTGTCATTTAATTTCTAAGTTTAAAATAAGTACTGTTTTAATATAACCTTATAAAAACAAAACTTAACCAAGAAGAGTTTTTGTTTGGTTGTTAAGGTTACACACTTACGCACTCACACAGAGGGAGATTTTTCTTATATGGAACTTCTTTCAGAGTCTGTGGGCAAACACCTATTGACCACATTATGGGCCAAGCCTCACCCAAGTAAGACTTCTGTAGCTTCTGTCCACCCAGCCCAAGTCCACTTGCACTAGAACAAGGTCTCCAGTGTTAGGCAGCGTCTGTTACAAACAGGAGGTGTTGGCACTGTGTGGGCATGACAGAGGGCCTGTGGCTGTTTTCTGGTTCCTTTCTTCCAAATCACACTCCCAAAAAGTGCCTCCCCTCTAGGTCATGGTCGTCCGAGGTTTCCCCTTCATTTTGAGAACAGAAAGCTGGGAGGAGCAGCTGCCAGTCACAGGGAAGGCTCAACTGGAGAAAAACTCACAAATCTTGTTCTTGCGACACTCCAGTGGGAGCCGACAATGGCGTGTCCTTGAGTGGCGCAATAATGCCACATCACAGGTGGTAATTACAGCATGCCCTTCAGGACGTTCCACCTGTGAGGCTCAGTGCCAGACAGCTGGACACCACTAGCAGTGTCAGGACTCTGCCTCCATGCAGAGGCCAACAGGCAGGACCAACACCTTGGTGGCCTGGCATGGCCGGCGTTGTCCTATAAAGTCAGGCTATAATTATCTCCATTGTGTCCTAGCAAAGTCCTTAACAAAATTCCCCCCATGGTTTCCTAAGTTAAAGCCCCTCCACTCTCAGGGTCCTAAGAGGCAACTCGTTAAGTTTCCACACAGACAGTGGCCCACTGCAGTATTTTAAAAGTCGAGATAAACAGGAGCTCGGGCCAACTAAAACCATGAGCTACTCAGAATCCTGCTCGGACAGACAGCTGTGCCAGGTCAGGGCGCTGTGGTGGAGGAGCAAGTTCTTGGGGCCCTTCTGAAGCACGGTCAGCAGCAGAGTGCAGGAGTATGTGAAATGGCAGGCCAGAGGAGCATCTGCGCACACAGCAGGACAGCTGAGAAGCGCCAGCTAGTCCCTACACACCTCACTGTCCTCTTGCACCCTATACGCCACAAGCACGACCACTCAGAAAAGGAGCTTGGCCAACCAGCAGGGTGGGTGCCCTAGGGCAGGCAGAGACAGGGTCAGGCAGGAGGTTATGAGGTGCCAACCCACCCTCTCCTGCGCACCTAGGCAGAAAAGCACAGAGGACAGACATAGGGTACCAGGTAGAGCCCCACGGCCCTACCCAACTGCCCAGCTGCACAGTCCCAAGACAGAAACATGTACACCCAGGATAGGGACAGGGACATCTTTCCTCACCTTTGGCAAAAATTTTGCCTCTGAATGCAAATCCAAACTTACTATAAACAAAACTCCGAGTTTTACTGTTTTGGCAACAACCTGGTCTTTTTGGACTATTTAACACCAGCAGCTGCCAGAGAGTACAAAGTCCAGCAGGTATAAACTGACCAGACAGGACTGTGTCAGACCGCCGTGCCCACAGCCGTAAGTGACTGACTGCGGTCGTAGCTGTAGGTTAGTTTCTTCATCCTCGTAAACCTCTCTTGGGTAGGACAGAGAACTCACAGGCTGACATCATCGTTCAAAAGCTTATAAAAGCATCAATTTTACCCCACTTACTTCTCCAGCACGACTCTAGTTTTATAGACAGGTGAGCTACGCCCTCTTACACCTGCCTCGGAAGCAGCTGGGTGCCCTGCTTTAATCAGCAACTGTGCAACTGGAGAGGTCAGTTTATCCGAAGTTACTGAAATAGCAGTTCCTTCAGAGGAGTAGCAACACCCTCACCTCTGAGGATCTGGGCACTGGGAAACCACACCCCTTATACACACTGCCCAGAAACCAAGCAGAGGAGAACGAAAAGGCAAAGGTTTAGACACAGCTTGAGGCGCAGGCGTGATGGGAAGGTGCGCCGACAGCAGTGAGTAGCTACTTCCCAAATTATTCTTTCGGGCGATACTATGATAACTTGCACTCCGTCTGCCTCCTGTAAGACTTCAGGGCAACCTGACCACCGTGGGGTGCTTATCTTCTCCTCTTACAGTAAGTAACGCTGCTTAGATGCTTCCTCGCCACTTTCTTACATCCCAAGGGGACCTTCTGTCCTCCTGGCACTCGAGGCTCTGGATCTGAGTCCCCTTGGTATTGCTGGGATACGGCTCACTCTTGATACACGTCTGCAACTGTCATCGTGTTGCTCACAATGCTCCCGGAGAGTGATGAAATCTCGGCTCTCAGATCTGTGCCATGACATATCCTGCGCGGCCCTGGGAACTTGCCTTGCCGTGGTTCCCACGCCTGCGGGACGGGAGCACGCTGAGCATGCCAGCACAGGCCCCACTGACTTAGCCGGCTGGCCTGCACAGCAGGAACGGGGCCCGCTGCTGGAGAGGGCAGGGTGGCCCTGTTCTTGTCACTCTGCGGATCTGCTCCCCAAGGTACAGCTGAACCCCACAGAATTATACTTCCCCGTTTTTCTTTTAATAAAAGGGCAAAGATGAAAGATGTGCAGCTGGTGTGGCTTTGATATGCTATCTATAGCCCCTGCCCTTCCCTGTACAAGGCAAGAGTTCAGGCAGGACCCCAGCAGGGCTGCTGGCCCACACCCCAGAGAGGGTTCTGGGCTGATCTTGCCCCAGCTACAGGGTAAGCGAAATTACTTCTCATCCCCAGTGCATGCTGCCTACCACTGCCGTGCAGAAACCGTTGAGTGGGAGATTTCTGATCTCAGTAGAGAGCTCTTTTCTATCCATATCACTTTTAACAGGAAGGCTTAAAGTCTTAAACTATGCTAACAGAGGCAGCTGGGGACGCTCTGAGTAGTTCTTTGTGTTTTTAAGAAATGATGAATAAATTTGTAGAAAATTCAAATAAAATCAGTTTTCTCACACTTGAGGTACCTGAAAGGAAACCAACGCTTTGCCTGAGGCCAGGAGCCTCCGAGGCTTTCCAGGGGCATCTAAGCACTGAGTCAAAAAGGCACTGCTTGACATCTTAGTCCCACAGACTTGGTTTTGCAGCAGAAAACACTTTCTTACATTACTTCCACCAACTTTATTTTTAAGCTATTTAAAAATATTAAGGACTAGAGACCTTTCCCTTTCTCGTGTTGCCAAGTAAATGCAGGCACCTGGAATCTTTGCCAGTGGCCAGGGTGGCAGCTGCCCTCTGCTCTCAGCTCTGGGTCAGGAGGTGCAGTGAAGCAGAGTGTACGGTGGATGGGTAGGGGTCCATCTCCAGAGCACCCCTAGTTTCTACCCACAAGTGCCAAGAGCCTGAGGAGTAGGCTAGAGGAGGCCCTGCCTGGTCCTGGAGGCTAAAGGCAAAGGAGCTCCCACGGTGCAGATGACACTTTGATGAGGTCTGTCTAAAGGCACACAGCAGCGGGGCAGGGCAGACAAAAGGATTCTATCTATACGGGCCAGCTCATGCCGACAGAGCTGCAGGGTGAGCAACCTGTGTCTGTATGGAGACAACAGAAATTCAGCTTGCTAGGACTGGGGGTGCTGGCCCAGTGTGACCACCTGCCTGCCACGTGCTAGGTCCTAGATTCCATCCCTGGCACCAGAATAATGGGGGGGGGGCAAGATACTGAGAAAGAGCTGACTTTATCTGTGGTTTTGGAAGCAATAGGGTGGAGTCGTATGTTTAAATCATCTTCACTCATGACACCCACATAACAGAACCTATCGACAATCTGGCTCCACAGGCTGGGCAACCACCAGCCCTCAGCAGAATGGCATACCACACACATACACACACTGCTGAAGGAAGTCACTCCACAGCACAAGCAGGCTGCGAGGCAGGCTAGGCCGGGCCCATTCCGAAACCCTGAGGAGATAAACTAAGACCCTAAAAACAGAGAAAGTCTAGATTATTGGATAAAGGCCCTCCAAGCCCACAGACGTACAGGTGTTCTCAGAACTGACACGTGGCCTTCATACAGTGCATACTCTTGGCCCACAGGGGATTCTTCCAGGTCAGACTTGAGAAAACAGAAAAGACTACAGGGTGCTGGCAGCATGCAGGGCAAGCACACAGGCATGCAGGGTGTCACAGCCCCCTCACAGAGCCTCTGCCCCAACCCTCCTTCAGGAATACGACAAGGACCCCCAACCCGGTAAGCCCCCCATCCTGACTCAGACTCTGCTCTGCCCTACAGCTCCAGGACCACACAAGTGAGAGCACTTGAGACACTCCTCGACCGTGGAGCTGGCTCCCTGTAAGAGTCCTCGGAAAAGAGAGGCAAGACGGGGACTCGCCTTCCTAACAGCCACCCAGTCTGGGTTGAAGAAGAGTCAGCTGTAACCTCATCACTCAGCCAATTGGAGTCTGCTGGCCAACACAGAGGACATGAGTCTCCTCAAAGAGCGAAAACCGAAAAAGCCACATTACATTCCACGGCCACCAGGGAAGCCCTTCAAGTACAAGTGCTTCCAGTGCCCTTTCACTTGCAATGAGAAGTCACACCTCTTCAACCACATGAAGTACGGGCTCTGTAAGAACTCCATCACACTAGTATCCGAGCAGGACCGCGCCCCCAAGGGCTCCAAGCCCAGCTCCCAGGACCCTCGGCAGGCCCTCCAGCCGGAGCCCACAGCAAAGCCAGCCCCTGCAAAGGCACTCACTCATGGGTTTTCCGGTCTCGACCCAAAGCCACAGCTCAGTCCTGCCAAGGAGGAAGCCAAGGAGGACCTGGAGCTGCCAGTGCGGGTGGCCCACAGGTGCCCTCAAAGGCCAGCCCTACAGAGGGAGTTGGCCCCAGAAGCTACTCTTGGGACCCAGACTTCTCTGGATGGTGGGGTTCGGCCTTCTGCATTTGTTCCAGTTGGGGAGCACAGACTCAAGGGGCCAGACAATGCAGAGCCCCCTGAGATGCTAGCGCTGCCCAACTCCACAGCAAAAGCCACATCTTTCCATACCAAGTCTGCGTTCCACACACCTGGCTACCCTTGGAAAGCTGGCTCCCCATTCCTCCCACCTGAGTTTCCACATAAAATCCCATCCACAAAGGGGTTTGGCACCATCTCTCCCTATGTACACTCCACAATCCCAGAGTACCCCCCACCCTTCTATACAGAGCATGGCTTGGCCACCATCTACTCGCCCTACCTCCTTGCTGGGAACACACCTGAATGTGATGCCACCCTATTGTCCGTCTATGGGCCCCAAGACCAAAGACACTTTCTGCCTCACCCTGGGCCACTCCCCAAGCACCTGGCCCCCTCTCCATCAGCATACGACCATTATAGGCTGCTCCCACAGTTCCATGCCAATCTGCCCCTGCCTTACAGCTTCTACAGACCCGAGTCAGCATTTACCTCCTATGGCCTCAGGCTCCCACCTGTGTCTGGCATAGCTCGAGACCAAAGCTCTCGGGTGCTGGAGGATGGTGCCTTGGTCTACCCGGCCTCGAGCCCCTCCGAGTTAAACCCTCCCAACTCCCACAAGAAGCACACAGAGTTTGAGAAAGGAAGTCCAACTCCTGAGGCTAAAGACCCTTCTAAAGACACAGAAGGGGCCAAAATGAGCCCCCGTGCGGGCAGTGCGGCCACAGGCTCTCCAGGAAGACCAAGCCCCACCAACTTCACACAGACCAGCCAGACATGTGAAGGCCTGTGTGACCTCTCAAACAAAGCAACTTCAGACACCCCTGGATGGCACCAGCAGCCCAAACAGAGCCCCACGGCCTTCAAATCTGTCCAGAAGAACACAGAACACCCTCATTCCCAATCCCCTGTGAACAGAGCAGAATCTCCCAAAAGGTAAGAAAATTTTATTTTCAAGCCCTTCAGTGTTGGTATGTTTGACTGTGTTCAACGAGCCCATTCACATTTGTTCAGAAAGCTTCAGTGATCACTTTCCTAAGCACACTCTCACCAAATCTTCTCCACTTCTTCTAGTCTCCAGGCCCAGAATGGAGATCCTCCCACAGAGACAGGCGGCGCCTCTCTCATCCCTGAGGTCCCGCCCTCCAGCCCTGTGGATGGCTGCAAGACTGGCCCCCTCAACCTCTCCAAGAAGCTGGAGACAAACCATGCCGCTGCTCACCGACCAAAGTACACTGGCAGCACCCCAGTGGCCCTAGACTTCTCAGAGCCGCAGGACCTGCCCCTCAACCTCTCTGTGAAGGATGCCTGCATCTCTCAAGGACCACAGCCTACTGCTCCCAGCTCACTGCAGGGCACAGAACCTGTTAATATTGCTCCAAAGACTGTGACAGAAGGTTCTGGAGATGGGCCATGCCAGGATGATGCACAAGACGATGAGGCCCCCCGTGGGAAGGTCCCAGACACACGTGTGGTGGACAGTGGTGATGAGCAGAAGCAGACGGCAGCTGTGGCCCTCTGTCAGCTGGCGGCCTTCAGCCCCAGGAATGTCCGGGCAGGTGAGGGGGAATGTACCACCCAGGAGCCTACCTGCCATGATGCACCCACACCCAGTCCCAGGGAGAGCCAGGGGACTCAATGTGACCTCAGGCCCAAAGGACAAAAGAGGACAAGTCAAAGGGATGCAGGGAAATCACAGCAAGGAGCTAAGAAAACAAAGCCAAGTGACACGGCAGCACGAGTGTTTACTCTGCGCAGAAGGACCCGCGTGTCCTAAGGCTGGCCCTGTGCAGCTCAGCTGCAGGAGACCTGCCCTCCGCACTGCATCTCGCAGCCCTGCACAGCTCACTGCATGGTTCCACAGATGCTGTTGCTTGTTTCTCCGTAGGAAAGTCATAGTTCAGTCCAGTTTCTGTAGACACTCAGCTGAATGTGAAAGGCAAACTGAATACCAGCGCAACACACAGGACAAGAGGGACCTCGAGGAGGGGCCTGCTGGCACTAGGGTCTCTCACAGACATCATTCTCACAAGTACGTTAGCACTAGAGTAAACTGTCTTGGCTATTTTTCTATTACAACTAGCTGTATGTCTTGAAGTAAGTAACAATTACTAGAAAGACACCAGGAAGAAATATTTTCAGTACTAACATTCAAGTGCTATATGTAAAAATGTGATTTGTTATGACTGAAACACAAACATCAGGAGGCTATTTATACAAATAATTTATTTCCACAGGGAAGGTGCATTACTGATGACAGTACAATCAATTCATTCCACTTGCTTGTAATATTCGAGTGAATTTTCTAACTTGTTCAGCCTCACTTTCCAGTCCTTAAAATGATGTATATGTTGTCAATTTTCCAATAAACTCATAAACTGTAACAAAACAGAGGATGAGGATGTGTAAATTCTGTGGTGCCCTTTGAAGTACTGTGCGTAACACTCAATGAAAAGCAGCTGGCAGCGGAGGCAGCACTGAACTGAGAGTCTGCCTCAGGCATGAGGGTGGCAGCTGTACGCACGGGCAGGAGTGGAACAAGGGAACCCCCACCACGGCCCTGGCACTCATAAAAGGCCATCAGTTCTGTGGGCCACAGGGCATGAGGAGAGTGTAAGACCCTGGGAGCGACCTGGAGAAGCCTTCCATCCTGACTCCTTCTCAACAGCCCTGCCCTCATTCTGAGGAGACAAACCACACCCAAGCTCCACAGGCAAGAGCTGAGCTTCAGGCACCTGCCTGGACACCAGAGGGGCTTCCGCAGGTACACGGCGTCCCACAAGAGAAGATGCTGGGAGGCTGTCCATGGTGGAGCACAGGCTGCCAGAAGAAACAGTGAAGTCCAAACCACAGAGCCAGCTACGACAGGGATGCTGTTTCCAGCTACGTCTTCATGTGAAAAGGCTCAAGGAGGGTTGCTGCAGAGCCCTACCCAATTCTGGGCAACAGTGTGACTCACCAAAGATGTCAAAGCCTGTGTGTCAGCAAGGCACTGCTTTGGGTTGCTCTGGTCAACCACAGACATAATTAACAATTTTTTTTCCAGTTTTTAAAATTCACTCTTTTAAAAATAAATAAAATTTACTATTTTAACTCATACATGAAAATAGAAGTTGTACATGTTAACATGACTTTGGGGACAGTGAGATAGCTCAAGGGACTAAAGTGCCTGCTTAGGCAAGTGCAGGGACTGCAATTCGATACCCAGCACCACATGCCTCAGGAGTTCCGCCCCCAGGGTAGGAGTCTGGGCGTAGTGGTATACGCCCAGTGCTGTAATCCCAGTGCTGGGGAGGCTGAAAACAGGAGGATCACTATGAGTCCAAGCTGTGAGCTGCATAGTGAGACCCTGTAACAAGTAAACATATTAATATAAAAAATAGCAA
>NW_004524688.1:5638183-5660811 GCF_000260255.1 Octodon degus
CAAATTAGAAAAACAGGGCCTGGGGAGATGGCTCAGTAGAATAAGCACTTGCCTGGCAAACACAAGGGCCTGAGTTCAATCCCCAGTTCCACAGGAAAAAAAAAAAAAAAAAGAAAAGAAAAGAAAAACATTTCAGTAAGCAACACCTTGAGGCTAAAGAAGTAAAACAGTCAACTTTTTTACATGATCCTCCACTCCTGGGCCCTCAGCACAAATTCTCTGCAAAGGGGCAGACAGAGGGAAGGATGAATATACTGTAAAGAAAACACACGTCCCAGATACTTGCGAGGCCTGGACACCTTACACATACGTATGAAGGGAGACAATGGGTTCACCTAGTGATAAGTTGCAGGACAGAAACACCATCCTTCAAAACAAGCTAAATTTATATCAAACTTGAATGTCAACTTGTAAGAGATGTGCAGAGGATCTCGTAATTCTTCTAAGTATTACCTGAGGCCACAACTGCAAAGTGACCCGGAAGATGCAGTGAGGAGAGTCAAGGGGACGCTGTGGTCCTGTCCTTGGGGATGCAAGGAACCCTGTGGTTCAGTCCTTGAGGGGCAAGTGAAATCTGTGGTCTTGTCCTTGGGGGTAGACAAGTATCATGTGGTCCTGTCTTCAGGGTGCAGAAGAGCCCTGTGGTCCCGTCCCTTGTGGAGCCCCAAGACTATCCTTGGGTCCTGTAGGCCAGGGTCCTTCCTCGCACTGACAGCCATGGTCATACGCCTCTGTAAGGGCTGGGTCCCTGATCTGCATGACAGCTCCCTAGCTCCCCAGGTGCTGGCATCCTGAATGACAACAAAGGGGACCAAGGCAGCTGTCGGCCTCCTGACCTTGGGCCAGCATGAACCTCTGACGACCTGGAGGTACTCTGTCCTGCACCTTAGCATGTCATCACCATGTGACCTGCCCAGGAAGGCCACCCTCAGGGCAGCTTCCCAAAGGCTCTGCAGGAACAGACCATCACCACCAAACAAGCTTCCATTTACCTTTAAAACAAAGCAGATTCCTAGAGCCTTATAGCATGAAAATAGCCTACTGCTTTCTTCCTTATGCTGTCTGTCTGCATCCACTTGTGGCCTGGCTCCAGAACTAAGTTTCTAACTTTTACATACAAAAAGTGATGAGCTTTCAAAAAGTCACACAAACCACCCCAAGACCCAGCAATCCTACTGCAGTGTGTCACCCAGGGGCCTGACAGTCTCACGAGCATATGCACCTCCACAACCTCTGCAGCAGATCCTGGCGGCAGAGGGGGCAACTTGAGCGCCTGCCAAGAGCAGAGTGAGGAGATTCTCTGGCTGGCTGTCCTCACACAGCAAGGACACTGCTCTTCACACTACAGCACAGAGGAACCTTGAAATCACACTTGTGAAACAAACCAGTCATACAAGGCCCAGCGCCATACAAACTCGGTGCTCACATGAGGTTCCTAGAAGACAGAAATGCAGAGGCAGCAGGTGGACTGGGACAGCCAGGACTCTGTCTGTTTGGGGTCATGACAGCTCCCAAACCACACAGAAGTGACGGCTGTACAACAGTGAACATAATGCCATACAACAATGTACATTAAAATGCCAAATTTTTAAATGTTATATATTCTTACTATAATTTTTTTAAATAAAGCAATATATCAAAAGCCACTCTAATTCTTTTTTTTTTTTTTTTTTTTAATCTCAAACTTTAAATGAGGAATTGTTTGGTATATAAATTATATTATAGGTAGGCTGGAAAAAAACTATTTCTTAATTCACATTTTTAAAATGCAATTAATACCTACTCTGCTCTCTGCACAGCCCTGAGAAGTCCTGCTGCAATCTGTTCCCCATGCTTACCCAAGAGGTATATAGAGCCACCAGGCTCCAGTCAAGACAAAGACTCGAGGTAATGGGCTCCACTTTCTTACATACTGGGGAGTGAACAGCTTAAAACCCCACAGCAGCTAAAAACCAACCCCAGATACAAGGACTGTCCAGGTCCCTCCAGGCCCACCCACTTACTTGGAAACTGAGGTGCCAGGCCTGTAGTAGAGAGATAGAATGCAGGGGCTGGGGGGAGGGGGGGTGCTGCAGTGGAGACAGCCCCAGGAGACCCAGTGCATAGACCAGACTCAAAACCAAGTCCTGGCACACAAGGGCATGTGGCCATCACATTAGTGTAGCATCTCCTAGAAGACACGGACTCCTCTGCAGCAAACACTGGCATGGGAATATGCCCCAAAGCCTTTTCCCAGACACAGAGCTTCCAGACAGCCTCCAGCCCCCCACCCACAACACACCTTTGAGACCAGATAGGGCCCTCTAGCCTTCAGCTTCTTGCGCCCCTCTGCAGGCATTTCCCTGAGGAAATTCTCCCAGGTACAATCCTATCAAAAGACTAGAAGGCCACTAGAGCCCCATTCACATGTTCCTTACTCAATGAAGTCATGGACATGGCAGAGGGGCTCCATAACCTGAACCTCCACCGAGACAGCACAAAGTTGGTCTCGGCTCCCAGGACCAACTGTTGCCAAGGCCCACATTCTAACCCAAACCTCAGAGCAACTGAGAGAATGCTCTCTGTGAGGAAGAAAGAGGCTGGTGCATCTCAGCCCTAGGGACATCTCTGTCAGGTGCTGAGACTCAGAGCTGACTTCTGAGACAAAACACAAGATGCTCAGGTTCTACAGAGGCACCTTCAAAGATACAGATGGCCACACCCTCAACATAACACAAAACCAATCCCTGTGGACATCTAAGAGTTACCACATCATATTCAAAATGTTGTTTTCATTAAAAAACAAACAAAGGCATCCAAAGAAACAAGGAAGTGCACTCATTCTCAGGAAAACAAGAGCCAACAAAGAACATCCCAAAGAAAGGCCAGACAGTAGACTTCCCAGCTAAAACTTCAAATCAATTGCCTTAAAACATGAAAAACTACAGAATATCAATAAAGGGACAGAAGTGATGACAAAGAGGCCAAATGGACCCTATGGAGTTGAAAAGCCTACAGCTGAGGTGAAAAGCTTGCCTACAGGGTCTGACAGCCAGATCTGTCCAGGCAAAAGAAATAATCAGTGAACTGAAGGATAGGACAACTAAAATTAGCCAAATGAAGAGCCAAAAAGGAAAGGCTGCCAGGGAACTAACTCAGCGGCCTAAGTGCTTGACTGGCAAGCACAAGGTCCCGAGTTCGATCCCCCATACTGCAAAAAAAAAAAAAAAAGGAAAGGCTAAAGAAAATTCACAAAACTTAACAGACACCAACAAACATATAACAGGATCTCAGGAGAGACAAAGGAGAACCAGAGTCAGGAAGAACATCTGATGAAGTAACCCTGAAGTCACCTCAGGTTGATGAAAGACAGGTAGACAGAAATATACCCAGGAGACTTGAAGCAGTATCAAATGCTAGTTAATCTTCAAACAATATGCAATCAATAGGCACAAGGTATAGCACATAGGCAATGTGGTAAGGGGTCTGTGGGCATGGACAACACAAGCAAAGCTCCCTAAGAAGCCATCCAAAAAAAAGATAACACTCCTTTCCTAACCATCCTCCACTGGGCAGGGCTGTTTTCTCAGAAGCAAGAGAAAAAACCCAACTGTCTTCCAGATGGATGTCCACAGAGAACTTCTGAGGACACTTCTTCCCTCTTCCACTGGCTGTGTCCTGTACACAGGATACAAGCACATGGGCGAATCGCCACAAGCACTGACACCCATCCACCTGAAC
Source organism: Octodon degus (assembly GCF_000260255.1). NCBI lineage: Eukaryota > Metazoa > Chordata > Mammalia > Rodentia > Octodontidae > Octodon > Octodon degus. The sequence continues at coordinate 5,641,904 of NW_004524688.1, forward strand.
CACATACTCTAGGACACAAACTCCTAAGCTAGTGGCCTCACATCGTCAACATACAGGTTGTAGGCCACATCCTGTAGGGTACAAACCTGCATGCTGGTGACCATCGTGCCGTCAACACCTGTCCGCCCTAACCAGAACTTCTGAGATAGAAACCTATATAAGATACAAACTGTCAGGGTGGCAACAGTTGTCCTCCCAGATCACATCGTCTAGGATAACACCCCACATCCTGGTGGCCATCATGCCACTGAAACCTATTCCCCCAGGCCACATCTTGCCAGCGCCCTCCACACTGACAAAGCTGTCCACAGCCTCTCAGTCAAGGGAGCACAAAAACTGTGCAGCAGCACAACCGCCCTCAAGGGAACAAAAGCATAAGGTCTAAAACAGAAACACAGAAAGTACTACGTGGAGTGCAGAGGCACATGAGTGTCAGCACCACTCCAACCACAGTCACCCGAGACAGAGTTCCCTCCTGACCCAACACTCTCCTGTCATGTTTGTCCAGGCTCTGGTAGGCACTGGGTGAGGGCAACACGGGGCTCTACTAACAGGGAGGGCAGCCGCCCAGGGGAAGGTCAGGGGCTGGTTTATTCTACGGCAGGTTTCACAGCTCAAACAGCAGGACTATGCTGGACAGCTATGATAGCAGCACTCACAGCCTTTCACTCCACCTGCTTGGGATCACTGATGCCAGCCAACATCTCGAGACCAAACGTGGTGCAGCCACGCAACAGACCACCACTCGGCAATAAAATGGAGAGAGGCGCTGGTGTGCTACAATGACAGTGAACACCAGAAACATTATACTAAGTGAAAGAACTCAGATGCATCTGTGCATACTGCTAAGTCACTTATATGAAATGTGTAGACACAGCAAAATATCATACAGTGTCAGAAAATGCACCAGTGGCTGCCTGGGACGGGCTGCTCCTGAGAAGAGTTTCTACTTGCAACAGTGAAGATGCTACCCAATCATAAGCCAGTGGTACTGCAGAGTTCTGAGCATATTAAAGACCATGTAACTGCACTCTTCGGGGCTAGGGAGACAGCTCAGTGGAACAAGCGCTTCCCTGGCAAATGCAAGGGCCTGAGTTCAATCCCTGATTCTACAAAAAAAAAAAAAAAAAAAAAAAAAAAACAAACAAAGTAACTGCACACTTCATTGGGTAAACTTACGGTACCTAAGTTCTCCCAATAAAGAAGATTCTTCAAAAGCAGTAATATTAAACACAACTTTTTAATGCAAGCCCTACAAGATCTGCCATGCCTCTCCAGACCTGGTGAAGACTCTCAGCCCAGTCTGCTGAGATGCTGGCCACACCGCTATGCGTCTGTGCTCCGGACAGAAGCCACCTCTTTGTGCACAGCATCTACAGGGCCCACTCAGGCAGTGTCCTCACTATCCCTGCAAACTTCCATCCCTTCCAGTCACACCAAGGCCCATCCCTACCACCACGGGCTGGCCACAGCCACAGCCCAACAGCTGGCCTGGGTGTCACAAGCCCTCAGTATGGCCACAAGCCCTGTCCTTGCCCCCAAGCTCAGCACCACAGCATCCCTGCAGTTTTCCCAGCCCTTCACCCAATGCCCTGCGCTCTACACTGACTTGAGCCTCACTAAGTCACTGCAGGCCCCAGTCACTGCAGGTGACATAAGACAGATGTGGATACAGGACACTGTGGAGACACCAGGTGCAGAGATTGCAGGAGTCCTCAGCAGCAGATCCCTAGGGCTGAAAGTCAGTTCTCAGGGCAAGAAAATCAGAGGTCAGCAGAGTCTGTGCCCTCCACCTGCAGCACATGGAGTCTATGGCCTATGCATCCCACCAAGGCCAGCAGCAGGGAGCACACAGGCCATGTGCAGCATACCCTTCCAAGCAACCTGCCACACCAGGGAGGCCAGAAGACACAGGTCATGCACTTTGTTACTTACCCTCTGAGAGTCGTGATGGAAGCAACAGGCCTCGCCTGCCCAGTTCCGCCAGTGCCAGACATCCACCGTGCCACGCCTTGTCCGTCTCCTGAAAACTGAGACCAGAGTTCTAATGTCAGCTCTTGATCCAAAATCCAGACAGGCAAGGAACACAAGCTGTGCTCTGAGCCCCAAGGAGACCCTCACTTCTTGCCTGAAGAAATAAAACACTCTAGGGGCTGGTAAGATGGCTCAGTGGTCTAAAGCACCCACTTAGAACAAGCTAGCAAAAGCACAGGGACCACGGTTCAAACCCCCAGCGCCACATGCCAGCCAGTCCCGCCCCCTGGTGGGCTGAGCTGGCCACACACACACACACACACACACACACACAAATAAATAAATAAATAAATAAATTTTTTAAAAAGCAAAGAAAGGAATAAAACACCCTAATTCAACACCAAGACAGTCACCATCGTGTCATGAAACTACCATGTCACGACGACAGCTATCTCTTCAAATCTCCCTCTGGTGCAAAGCTCTGACAGTCAAGCCCAGAGAGTCTTCTACCTGTGTTACCTGGACAGAGACCCTACTGTGTCACCTGGATGGCTCCATCATGAGGGATGACACCTCAAATCCAGGGCTTCATAGGGATCCCATCCAAGTCATATGATGGCAACAAATGGGGAGCAAGAAGTCTCCTTTATTTATTTATGTATGTATTTATGTATTTGGTACAGGGTCTCACTATGCAGCTTGCGCTAGGAGGGATCCTCCTGTTTTCAGACTCTCCAGCACTGAGATTACACATGTGCACCACCATGCCTGGTCTTGGTGGCCAGTTCAGTGTGCCCGGGGCAGGCCCGGCACAGCATGTGGTGCTGAGGATGGAACCCCAGTCCCTGCACTTGCCTAAGCAGGTGCTTAGTCTGCTGAGTTATCTCGCTGGCCCAGGAAGTCTCCTCTAAATGCTACCCCACCATTTACCTGAGTCATCAAATTCAAGCTTAAAAAACATCAGAATGAAATAGCGCTTGTACTTTTCTTTTAACTATTTGAAATATAATTTTTTCCCCCTTATAAGAGATAAGGCCTTGCTATCCTGGCATACTGCTCCTGAACACCTGTGCTCAAGCAATCCTCCTGCCTCAGCCTTCCAGAATGCTCAAATTACAGGCACGGGCCAGCAGACTTTTAATTAATGCTTATAATGTGAATTAATCACATCAAAGTAAAGTTTAATAAAAGTAGCTCTGAAGTGGCTCAGAAGCTCTCTCTAGTTGCGGCCTGTCATCATCATTAATGTGAATAACTGCTTCTCAGGGTTGTTCCACACTTTTCTGCCAATACAAATATAAAAGTATACATCACAAAAAAAAAAAAAAATTACAAGACTTTCACCAATGCTGACCAAACTAATTTGGCAGTAGAGGCATGCAGGAAACCAGCAGGCTGCACCACCAGCAGCAGCAAGCACAAGGCTGCTGGGATGGGAGAGTGCACAGCAGACACCAAGCTGAGGCCTCCCTGTGCTGCAGGAACCTCCAGCGGGGTCCCTCCAACACACCTCTCTTGGAGTTACTGCAGTATGGTGCCAGGGACTGAGCCCAGGGCCTTGAATCTCCAGGCCCAGGTCCCTTTTTATTTTTTGAGACAGGTGGGCAGCACCATGCCTAGCTCAAGTACAACTTTATTAATTTCTATGTATTCTACTAAAAACCTGCCCAAAGGCAACATAACAATTTCCAAAATTAATATCTGCACATTATGTCCCTTTAGATCTTAACTATACTTAAAAGCGCTTCACACTTCTCATACAGATTAATAACAGAATGAACTGAGTACTAATGCTATGATGACTCAAACATACAACAGCCAAGGTATGTCGTGCCCATGTCCACTTCTAAACTAAACATGTGTGCGCCATGGTTCCCCTTCCAGCTGGCCTAAGAGGTGAGCCAGTCTTTAGACACCAGGGACCGGCAGATATCAGCCAAGTGCTGAATGAGGACGGCTACCTCAGACCCAAGCTCAGGACAAGGCAGAAACACTCAGGGGCAGGGATGAGGGCACGGCTGTGGAGGGGCCGCGAGGAGACTGGAGGGCGTGGGAGGCAGAGGGCCCTGCTCAGACCTGGTGAGGGCCCTGCCTGCGCTACGCCCTGCGTGCTGCTCTGAGCTGAGGGAGGAGGGATCAAGGGCAAGATGCCTACTCCAACCCTGAAAACGAAGGCACAAAAATGTGACTCACAAACCAAAATAACAAAAAAGGCAAGAAGCACTGGACAATCAAGGTAGCCAGGGCACTCTACAAGCCTGCAAGCCAGTGGAAGAAACACGGGGGGGAAGCAGCACACCCCAGCTTGCTGAGAGGCCCAGCAGAGAGCAGCTCCAGAAAAGGCGAGGGAAGACAACAATTCTAAAAGCAGAAGGAAGCTGGGCATGGCGGTGCATGTCTAGGAGGCAGCGGCAGGAAGATCACTGTGTGACTATATGGTGAGTTCAAGTACTGGCTAAACTGCACAGTGAGACCCTATCTCAAAAATAAATAAATAAATAAACAAACAAACAACAAGAAAAACCCCAGAGGGAACATGCAGAACACCACAGGGAAGGAAAGAGCAACAAAAGCAGCTAAGACAAATGGCCACTCCAACTGGGCAGTGAAGGGCAGCTGGAAGGTGAAGGACCCACCCTGTTCATGGCCCCACTTCCATAGCTCTGTTCTCTTGGAGAACAGGAAGCCCAGGCTGCCCATTAGCCAGCACCCAAAGAGCACAGTGTACTGGAGGGAACTCCAGGATGAGCGTGAAACAAGCCCATAGATCTCAAGAAGACTAATTCCACTCTCTCCAGCCCACGCACTCCATAAGGCAACCCCAGCAAGCAGCATGTGCTTTTACTCTATGCAGCATTATTCCGAAGATGACCAGTGTGTGACAGATCATTCCCTGTAGTCCAAGACTGTCACTGAGCTGCCCGAGGCTAAGTGGAGGAGAGACTGCTCCAGCAGGAGATGGCAGGGCTGCTAGCAGAGCGCCTCTGGTCACTGACATCACACTGAGCAACCAAAATGCTGACAGCACACTTTTGAGATGTAGAGTCCCAGCTACACAGTGACAGGCCCAGACACAGTGCCAGCTATGGAGGGCCGGCAAAAAGCAGGGCTCTGAACAATGGCGTGGCCCTTCTCAACCCCTACCTCTGACACCAAGACCCACACCAATGCCACAGGTGATAGCCCTAGGGGAGGTATCAGAACCAGCACCCCCCAGATACGTGATTCAGATCTGCGGCCCAGGCTCCCACCTACCCACATCACCATCCCTACCATCCAAAGAACTACTGAATGGCCAAATTTATACTTATGCAATATTATTCACTCCAACTTCTCAGTTAGGCCTCAGTCTCCTCAGTCACTTGGAGCAGGTCCACATGGTGCCCCACCCCCAGAAGCTCCATGGGACAGTGCAGGCAGCCACCACGACCAGAAGGGAGATCTCAGAGCAGACTCGCAGCTTCCCTGACCTGCAGTGCCATGGTCTTAACCACAGCACACACCAGTCAACTCGCATCATTGTACTAACGTTCAAGACAAATGGAAGGCCCAGAGTCCCACTGACAACACACTAAAAAGAAACGTAACCAGAACAGAGACAGTAGCCTCTGCCATGTGCCAAGAGGGAAGATCCATGTAACAAGATCTATGGAACAGGGAGAGGTCCCTTTGCCATGGCCCAGAACAAGCACCCACCTGAGGCAGTCCAGTACAGATCCAACCACATCATCGGCCAGCTCTCGGGGAAGCCGCCCTGCCATCCTGCCGATTCTGGGGAGAAAAGTGACAGCTGTCAGGCCAGCAGCATGGTATAGGACACATCCTATAATGGCCGAGACCAGAGGAAAGCCCCGCACACTATGGTCTGCCACCATCACTCACCATGACAGAGACAGGCATGACACATGGGCACATGAATGCTGCAGGCCATCACCAACGGCCAACAGCAGCGGGCACATGCTAAGCGCTTCCACCCAGCCCCTCCCCAGGTAGGCTTCCCACTCCCACAAGACGCTGGCCTGGCAGGGAGGCCAAGTTTGGGGACCTGCAGAAGGGTCCTCTCAGTACTCCAGGGTGGAGGCCCACACTCAACTGCCAACACTGAGTACAGATGCAGAAGGAGCCCCTAACCGTGGGCCAGCATCCAAATCAAAGAGCCTAGGGAACCCACAGACCACCTGTCAGCCCCTCATTTTCTCCAAAAGACACCTACTCCACATGGACCCTGTCTCTCCACAGCCCAACACTGCCAGGGAGTCAAAACTTCATTCTCATTAATCATCTTAAAAGTTTAAAACCTTGCTAAGATATCTGTTGCTATCAACCCTGTATAAAGCTTTCCATGGCTGAAGAGCTCACCCTGGCCCCACCAGCTGCTGCCCAGTACCTACCCTTTGGCTGCAGACCAGCGCACCACCGTGTCTCTGTCCTTCAGGCCACCCAGAAGCTGCTCTGCAAGAGGGAGACACAGCCATCAGTCAGGCAAGTCCTGACACTCTGAAAATGCCCCTACCCCACACCGTGTTCCAACCAATGTCCTGGAGCAAGCTGTACTGAAAATCTTCATCTTAAGAAAATAAGAAAAGAACAGCACTGTCGGGGCTGGAGAGATGGCTCAGTGGTCTAAAGCACCTACTTGAAACAAGCTTGGCAAAGCACAGGGACCATGGTTCGATCCCCAGCACCACATGCCAGCCAGCCCCGCCCCCTGGTGGGCTGAGCTGGCCACACACACACAATAAATAAATGTAATAAATAAAAAAAATAAATAAATAAATAAATAAAAAAAAGAACAGCACTGTCCTTGTGTTTTTTTAACAACCCAGAAAGCCCATCTTCTCCACTACTCCTAACACATCGATCAGCCCAGCAGAGAGCCACCAAAGTGGCCTCCACAGGGGAAGGTCAAGGGCCAGAGCCTCCTAAGCCAAAAAAAAGGTGGCCATGGGTGACGGGCTGGCTGGGTAGGCTGCCTGAGGAAACCATATGCCAGGCTCCATGAAGGGCAGCCCCTCACCCAAAGGCTGCTGGGAGGCAGTCTGACATCAATAGGGCCTAAACCTTGGCCAGAGGACCATGGGCAGTCCCAGGCCAACCTGACCTCGAGAAACAGGGGCACAAGGAACTCTGCAGAAGAGTGGCTGGGCAATCAGAGAGAACTCGACTGCAACAGTGGAGTGCCAGGTGGCTTTGAGAGGTCCAAGGCATGCACTAGGAGCCACACCAGAGCATCTAGGAAAGGGAGGTGTAAGGCCTCAGGGTGAAGAGAAGGATAAGGCAAGAAGAGATGCAGCAGTATACAGAGCTGCCATGATGGCCAAGGTGGACCGCATACTGCAGGTGTAGACAACACTGGGGAGAACTCACCCCAAAGGAGGCCAAGTGGATATAAGCAGAGGGGACATAGCAAGAGTGAACCTGGCCCTGCAGGACAGGGGTCCCCATAAGGAAGGAGAGAAAGGGCGACAGGAGGGACAGTGGCAAGAGACACCAAGGTCAGCCTTAGAGAGGGGTATACGGCCTCCATGGTGATGACAGGCAGTGGGTCAAGACCTCTACAAAGATGAGGTGGAAGGCTTGAGATGCCCCCAGGAAACTGTGGGTAACAGGCTGGGTAAGGACCAGGCATCTGAACCTGAGTGCTATGCCTCAGTGGGGTTCTGCTTCCCCAGATACCCAGGGTGAGGGGGCTCCAGGAAGGGAGAGAGCAGCGGCTCTGCACTCACAGCAGGCTCAGCGTGAGATGAGGCAGGCACCAGGAAGGAAAGGGAGGGCATCAAAAGGGAGGCCCAGGGAGAGGTGAAGGTACAGCATGTGCACGAGGCCTGGCGCTGCCCACGTACCTATGACACTCTCTACCCCTTCTGGGACATCATAGTCCTCGTCTCCATCACACGTCGCAGCAGGTAGCTTCAGCTCATTTGGAGCCAGGGGGCAGAGCTGCAGGTTAGCAGCCAAGGATCGGGAACCACGCTGGTACCTGTAGAGATCACAACACACTCAGATCAGCAGCACAGCTAGAACCCGTGAGCCACCAGCCTGGAGATGAAGCCAGCATCACTCTGTACCGCAAAGCGGCCTGTGACGACTCCACGTGCTTCCCAAGACAGGAGGAGACTGACGCACCATCATCAGCACCAGTGCAGAAAGCCACGGACACAGACACTGTCTGAGTGCAGCCAGCCTTGTCACTGCCAAGCCACATTGTGGAGGGTGAGGACGGGGCCCTGCCCAAGTGCGCAAGGCGGAAGTGCAGCCTCGTCCCACTCACATCCCGTAGGTTCACCCTCCTAGTCACGTGGCCCCTTCTCACCTGCGGCCATGGCTCATCTGTGGCCAGGTCCCATGGACTCTGCCTCTGCACACACACATGGAAAGCCTGAATACACAGCTGCCCAGTTTTCACCCAGTGGGCTGGCATTCCCTCCCGGATGTACATGTAGGGCCCTACTGCACACCCACACGGCCATACAATTCCACACAGCCTCTATAAGATGGGAGAGCCACTGAGAATACATGGACCACAGGCACGACTGGGCCAGCAATGCCACTGCCCCCTTGAGGAGAGCAGCTGCCCGCAGCACTCGTGACACTACTTTGGTGTATCCGGGTGGAGTGAACAGCGCAGCTGTCCCATCAGCAGACCCATCAACAGGACTTGTCCAATCAGCTGGGGACTTGAGTAAAACAGAAGACTGACTCTCTGGACAGGAAGAGGGAGTCCTCCCACCTGCTGGGCCTAAGATGGGCATCCCCAGCCTGCCACACCATTGCAGACCTCAAGGCTTGCCCACCTCCGCGGCCACACAAGCTCTTCATGAAGCATGTGTGCGTGCCTGCGTGTACACCCGCACAGCACGCTCGCCTGCTTTTCTGGAGCACCCTCTCTAGCACTGAGCCAGTCTCCATGGCAGTCTAGAAGCCAGGCCTTAACAGTCTATCTAATAAGCCATTCCTTACAGAGGGGCGACATACTCAATACCCCAAAGGTGTTTCAGTAACGTGTCACTAAACTACAACACACTTCTCCAGAATTTGTCATTACTTGAAACAAAGGGTAGATGAACTTAGTCCAATCCTTCCACACATCACTACTTGAAATAAAACAGAAGGCTACAAAGAGCATAGCACCCCGTGCACATGAGAGAAGTGTGTGTCAACAGCAGCCACTCAATACCAATCTGCTGATGAATGCAAGCACCTACAGCATGAGAGTCTTCAATGAGCAAACGTGTTTCCTTTCTCGAATAAACCTGAAAAGTGAACTTGGTTTTCTCAAGAGCGCACTGAGGGGAAAGAACCACCCCGGACTGCAGCCCTAACCAGTAACACTGGGCTGCATCAGTGCTGCACATCCATTAAAGGCGAGACCAGGTTCCTTCCCCAGGTTCCTCCCTCGCCCTCAGCCTCAAGAGGCACAGCAAGAAAGTCCCTAAAGGAAAATATTCCTTGTAAAACTAGGCACACTTAAAAAACACTTAAAAAGATTATAGAAGTAAATGGAGAAGACACCATCACACATCAGCCCGAGCACCGTGAGCACCCAAGACCAATGCCACCAGCACCTACCCACCTCCAGGCAGCTACCTTTGGCTTCAGGAAGGTCAGCCCCAGCCGCTGCACCAGCTTCACAGCCAGCTTTCGCAGTAGGGTCTGGTTGCTCTCAGGGAGCCTGCAGTTGTCCAGGCACTGCAGCACAACAGCAGCTGTGGAGAGAGCACATGGCTCAGCATGATGGCAAGACCGCCCACTCACATCTGCAGCTGATGCCTGCCACCCTGAGATCCCACAGGCCCAGGGCAGGTGACAACCACCCTAAGGCCTGACCTCAAAACCCCTCTCCTCAGGTCATCAGCCAAGAAGGAGCGGCTAGAGTGCAGTCGGCCAACGTCCTCAGCAGGCAGCAACCACTGGAGAGGCCCAGAGCACTGGAGCCATTGTACAGCAGCTGTTATAGTTTGTGGGTAGATGGTACCTCCAAGCTGGCTGGATCTAGACTGTGTGACACTGGAATTGATTTGTGGTGCAATGCTAGAATCAACGGCACTAGGATTAAGGGTATGAGCACTACCCCTCCTGAGTAGCTTGGATAAGACATAAGGCACAGAAAGAGCTGGGGCTGTCCTTTGCTTGCTTTGCTACCTTAGCCCACCATGGACTGCTTCTCCTCTGTGATGCCTGTCTGCCATGCGCCACCCTACCTCAGAGTCAGCCATGGACTGAAGCCTCTACAAACTGCAAGCCAAATAAATCTCTGCTCCCTTAATCTGTCGCTGCTGGGTATTTTGTCTCACCCATGAGAACAGTTAGATGGTGGCAGTCGTGAAGGCCTGAGGGACAGGGACAGTCCTGCAGTAGGCTAGAACTTCTGAGCACATTCTGTCAAGGCACTCAGCAGCATGTAGGGATGGCAACCGGGAGGATCCAGATACTGGATCATGGCAGGGGTCTCACACAGGCAATGGGCCAGGACCCAGGTTGCACAGGTGGCTGGAAGCAAGTAGAGGGAAGACGGCCAGGGCAGCATCCCATGAAGAGAAGAGAACCTGGGACGGGAACGAGGACTCAGCTTTAGATATGGGCTTAAGGGAAATGCACGGGACTAACCAACTGCATGAGGAAGCAGAGGCCAGAAGAGCTACGACAGAGCCAAGTACCTGGATGAGGTGAGAAGGCGATCGGGTGACAGGAGTGGGGAAAGGTACAGGTGAGGGACTGATGACAAAGGAACAGAAAAGGGGACTGGGAGTGTGATGGGGGATAAAGATTCCCAGGAAGTCAAAGGCAACTTTAGGGCCACACCTGCCAAGACCAGGTCCCACCAAGGTGGAGGCAGATGGGGCAGTCAGGACCCAGCTACAGGACAAGACCCCCAGCAAGCCCTGCCTTTCAAATGACTGGGAGAGTTCACCAAATATCCCATAATTAAACACAAAACCAACAGCCATTGCTATGGTAGTGCCCCTACACACCACGTAAGATTCTCACACCACAGACAAAAGGTCAAGGAGCCATTCTTGTCACACACAAACATGTCTCAAAAGTAAGCCTTACCATAGGGGAGACAGTCTTCACGTTTCCCATGTTTAAATATTTGTGCCTGAGAAAAAAGTATTTTGAAATGTTGTAAGTACATCTAAAAATATACGATACAAATATAAGTTATCAGAACACTTCAATGCATCTTTCAGAATCTTTACTTAGAACAATCAGGAGGCAAGCCGCTGTAGATAACAAAGAAGAGTTAAAGAGATAGGAACAAAGTCTCCTGACAACTAGGTACACAGAGTCCAGCGCCCTCGGGGGCTTGGCTCCAACCTGCAGTGTGCGCAGAGTGAAGGAGCCCGCAGGGAGAGACAGAAGACTCAGTGGGTTCAGATTATCAGCGCAGGAGCAAAGGTATCAAAGGAGCCAGCACAGTGGCACACACAGGAGACTGAGGCACGGTCTTGTGTGTTCAGCAAAACAAAAGGAGCTGGGGATGTAGCTCAGTGGGAGAGCACTTGCCTACCATGCACAAGGCCCTGGGTTCAATGGTCAGCACCAAAAGAAAAAGATCAATGGATAAGAGGTATAATGGCCATACTTAGCCACCAAAAGCAGTCAGGAGCCTAAACATTCCTCCTTTGAGTTTCACAGTTGAAGTACTGCCTCCCCCACCTGCTCCTAGTACTTCCAGCCTGTATCCCATGATTCTGCCGCCCCCACACATGCAGCGCTATGGGTGAATCCAGAGTCCATCAACCAAGGAGGAGTATTCACTGAAACTGGTCTCAGCCAGAACCCTTAACTCTTGAAATCTTAACCCACTTTCGAGGTCAAGATAACAAATGTAGTAAGAACTAAGAACATCCACAAAAGGACGAGCAAAATTTCTTTCCTTCAGATAATAGTTTTTAGATGGCAAAGTGGTTAACTGCTTGGATGTTAGGTCTTCTGGCCCTGCACACAATCTCTCACATACACACATACACAAGCCCAAATGCAAACACCGGTCATGAGGGTCCAGACTGGATAGTCCCACTGAGAAGCTAGCTAGGCACCCAGCAGCCCACAGCCACACAGCCCCAGAAGAGGTCCTCAGAACAGGCAACCCAGTGAGCACAGCCTGGCCCAAAGGCTGGGGCACATCATGCCACACAAATGCCCTGGAATAGCTCACAAGGAGTCCTGTGGAAAGCACTGTGCCACAGCCCTGAAGCAGGGGGCATGCTGTCCTCCACTCGTGGGGAAGTACCCGGCTGTGTCAGCATCCCCTGACCTGGAATCACTCAGTGAAAATGTCTGTCCCTGCTGACACCGAGCCCCCCACCCTCACCCCACCCCAGCAGAGGTGCAGCGATCCCTCGCTCCCTCCATCTCCTCCTCCCCACCAGCCCTGACCTGCCCATTCCAGCTGATGCTCAATCAGTGCATTTCAACCTAACACCTGTAGCAGCCCAATGTCACAAATACAGAAGGGGCAGCAATGTGCTCAGTGCCAATAAGCAGCATGGTAAGTGTCACCTTTGAATACTGTGTCATGACAACCACTACAAAGCACTCAGATCTATTACATGTGGGGCTTGGGCCTACAAGGGTCACCGGAAGTTGCTCAGTTCTTTCTAATGAATGTGCAAGTTGTCTTATCAAGGGACCTCAGGGGAAAGGATAGGTCAGCAAAGAGCCTGAAGCGCCCACAGAGAGCCCCAGAGCTCTGCATCTTCTCACCCGCCCCCCCAGCCCATGTAGCCAGTGGAAGGAAAGGTAGCACCTGATCCCCACCCATTTCCCCTGCCTTGACCTCTGAGCTGGTCAGAGGCCAGGACAGGGACAGAGTGGACAGCCTGGCACCACCCAGCCAATCTACCACCATTCAAGACAGGCCATCCACACACCACCCAAACCCACCCGGCAGAATATGCCAACCTGGCTGGGTTTGCCAGTATAATCTCAGTTCAAATCTAGATATGGAGTTCACAGACATGAGCACAGAGACCAGATGCTTCCCACTTTAAAACTAAAAGTCAGGCCTCTCTGGAATAATTGACTTCTGGCTACAAACTGTTCCACATCAACCACATGTCAAAGAACCTCTCCTGCTGCAGCCTCCAGCTGGTAGAGTACAAGGATACAGTGTCACACTGATAGGAAGCCAAGACCCCAACAAAAATCCATATATCAATCCCCCCTCAAAAATGTACACATCGGCTGTTGTGGCTTCCCTTAGGATAGCTGCCCTGTATCTTCCTGGCTGTACTTTTACTTTGCAAAAACTTATTTTACTTGGTACAAGCGCACTTTGCAATGCCACTTTCACTATTTCACCTTTTTTTTTTTTTTTTTTTTTTTGGTGGAACCAGGCATTGAACTCAGGCCCTTGTACTTGCCAGGGAAGTGCTTATTCCACTGAGCCATCTGCCTGGCCCCAAAGAATTGTAGATAGATTTTTACTTTTTTCTTTTTGGTGGAACCGGAGCTTGAACTCAGGCCCTTGAGCTTGCCAGGGAAGCGCTTATTCTACTGAGCCATCTCCCTGGCCCCTACTTTCACTATTTCAAATAAACTTTTTTTTTAAAAAAAAAAACTTTTTTGAGACAGGGTAAAACTACGTAGTTGGCTGGCCTTGATCTCACTTTGCAGCCCAGGCTGGCTTTGAACTTGAAGAAATCCTCCTGCCTCAGCCTCCCAAGGGCTGGGATCACAGCATGCATCACCAAATCCAGCTTCAAATAAATGCTGCCACTGCATTTTGCTCATTTCATTCAATTTTTTGCTCAAGACAAGAAGAACTTGGAATCCCACTCCAGAGGGAGAGGCAAGCAACCCAAAACCTGGTAACATTTAACTACCAAGCCACTTTCAGAAGTCCTGTATGTGTCCTTCTTGTGGGAAATGCAGCAGGTTTTCAACAGGATGGCCTAGACCTGACATCGGCCTGAGGCTCGGGGGCCCAGCACCGCTTCTCTGGACCTATATGTAGAAATTCTTTCAGGTTCCCTCAAGATTTGGACAGTGTACACAGGTCTGTCCTGTTACAATTCTGTATATGGTTAGATTTCTAAATTTCTTTGTAAAAGTATGCAAATGCTTATTTCTAGCTTTTTAAAATTATTTTTCCTTCATATTCTGTAAGGACTTAAAGTTCAACATATCAATATTTGATGGAAAATACCTGTTCCATGATATGCCAAAGATGTCTGATATTTAGGCAGATAGGGTAAACTGAATTGCATATATTGCAGGTTAATAATACGCTTCTCTTCTGGAGAGTTAACAACCTAAGTTAGCAGTTCAAAATGGGAGAAAAGGAAGGGCTGCAAGGTCAGCCAACATTTTGACCCTAGTCTTTCAAGGTCAGTGAAGACTCAGGACATAGGAGAACCTGTACTGTAACATCATGTAACTCAGTTGTGCTCCAAATTTTCTGATCAAGAAGATTATGGAGCCACAGAGGAATGCGATCGATGATGTACAGTGTGCCTGGGGAGAGTCACATGGAGAGAAAAACATTCTCTCAGGCTTTCACAGAGAGCAAATTGGTCAATCAATGGCCGTGACTCATCCTCATGGCTGACACTGACAAAGGATCTACAAAGTGTGGTACAGGGCTACAGGATAAATCCTGAGGATACTTGGCTGACCTTATCAGATACAAGAGTTACATTTCTTGTTATATAGGTCGTGCTTTATCTTGGTCTTAACCATTCAGCAGAAAAGTATAAAAACAAGGTATATAAAGTAAAAGCAGAAAAACAAGGTATATAAAATAAAGTCATATTAATACGATGAACTGTAAAAGGCTCAAGTCAATAACTTCTGAGGATAACCCACTAATATTATAGACTGCTAGATGGTGTTGGATTGTTTTGCTGAATTCAAACACCTTAGTATTTAGATGCCAATAGAATATACACCTCTGACAGGACTAAACAAAAAAAAGGGGATACGAAGGAAAGATCATTTTGTATTTATATATACAAAATAGGATAGATATACAGCTACTTTCACTTAATTCAATGAGAAGAAAGGTGTACTAATAGTGTTTGGACAGGATATCTGTCTGCTTCTTGTATTATGGATAACCACTAAGAAGATAA
Organism: Octodon degus; assembly: GCF_000260255.1. Lineage (NCBI taxonomy): Eukaryota > Metazoa > Chordata > Mammalia > Rodentia > Octodontidae > Octodon > Octodon degus. Next base: position 5,656,957 of record NW_004524688.1, read on the forward strand.
CAATGTACAATGTATTGATTATAGAAACTGTCCTATTAATCAGCTTTGAAAATGTCTCATTCATATTCCTCAATAAAATTAGAATAAAAAAATAAATAAAAAATAAAAAGATTTGGACAGTATAAGAGAAAACAGACATCCAGATGAGCCTGCTCTCCTGGCTTCTCTCATGATAGCCCCCCATGCACCCCAGAATGTACTTACGTACTTCTATCTTGCTTTTCTCCTTTTTACACAGCCCAAGCTTGCTCTGTAGAGCCAGTTTGTCTCCCACTCTTTTTTTTTTTTTTTTTTTTTTATTTATGAGAGAGAGAGAGAGAGAGAGAGAGAGAGTGTGGTGTGTGTGTGGCCAGCTCAGCCCACCAGGGGGCGAGGCTGGCTGGCATGTGGTGCTGGGGGATTGAACCGCGGTCCCTGATGCGTTGCTAAGCTTGTTCTAAGTAGGTGCTTTAGACCACTGTGTCTCCCACTCTTAACCTTTACTTTTTTGAACACATTTTGCCACTACTAAAGAAAAAATGAGGGCCAGCCAAATAGCTCAGCAGATTAAAGCGCCTGCAAGCAGGCACAGGGGCCAGGGGTTCGATCCCCAGGGCCTGCAGTGCTGGTGCTGGCCCCGCCCCCCATGCACGCTGAGACAGCAATTGACACTGGGTGTGGTGACACGTGTCTGTAAATCCTAGCTCTTGGGAGACTGTAAACAGGTGGATCACTATGAGTCTGATCTAATAGTAAAACCCTGAACACCCTGTAGACCCTTCCCTAAAATACAAAAAAAAAAAAGAAAGAAAGTAGACATAGTATTGGATACACCTATGACTTCAGCACTGAGAAGGCTGAGGCAAAAGGATTGCAAATTCAGGGCCATCTCAGACTCCACAGCACAATCCTGTCTCCAAAAAAAAAAAAAAAAAAAAAGACAGCTGTCAAAAGCCTTAACAAACACAGTGGCGCACACCTGCAACCCCACCTGTGTGATAGCCTGAGGCAGGAAGATTGCAAGTTTGGTCCACTCAGCAAGATTCTGTTTCAGAAAAGATTTTTTTAAAAAAAGATGGGCTGGAGAGATAGCTCAGCAGCATAAGCACCTGCCTGGCAAGCACAAGGTCCTGAGTTCAATTCCTGGTAGATAAAGTAATAAATAATAAAAATAAAATAAAAAGAGGTAGGGATATAGCTGCATGTGAAGGCCCTAGATTCAATCCCTAGTACCATGAGGAGAGCAGAGTTAACAAGCATTAGCAACATGAAGTCAACAACACATTAAAAAGATTTTAAACCAAGATCAAATGGGGCCAGGCATGCTGTCACATGTGTGTAATTCAAGTACTTGGAAGGCAGAGACAGAAAGATCACTGTGAGTTCAAGACCAGCCTGGGCTATATATAGTGAACCAGAGGCTAGCCTAAACTGCCCGCATAGCAAGACACTGTGTGTGTGTGAGAGTGTGTGTGTGTGTGTGTGTGTGTGTGAGAGAGAGAGAGAGAGACAGACAGACAGACAGACAGACACAGACAGACAGACAGACAGACAGACACAAAGACACAAGACAAGACAACCAAATGGGGTTTGCCCCCCTTCTTCAAGGAATGCAAGGATAGTTTAAGTCCAAGAATAATGAGACATATCCAGTAGAGAGAATAAAGAACAAAACACAGTCAGCTCACTAAAAGCAGAACTAGCACTAGATGAAATCCAACCCTTCATGATAAAGGTCCCCAAGAAACTACAAAGGAAAGGAAACTCCTGGACAAGCCCATAGGTACCACGACAACCACATATGCATCAGCTCACTCACAGGACACTGCTTCCCTGAGTCCAGAGCAAGAAGTCAGACAGTTTGGGGAGATGTCCAGCAGAAACTAGGGCAAAAGGAGCTCATGTCAAGGAACAGAAGCTTTTGGAAGCCAGCTACAGTCCCAGCTGGGTTCTACCCCCTACCCTTGAGGACCCACAGGGTCCTCACAGACAGCACAGCAGTCATCACTTAGGTCATGAGCTTTGTGCTGACTAACCCACAACCAGAAGCCATGCCCTCCTCAGGATGCAGCAAGGGGCTGGAATCCCACTGTGGACAAGAGAGCCAGATGTCACCTAGGTACCAGCAGGGCCGGGGCCCAGATCTGCAGATGCCCCTGCAATAGGGTGAGGCCCCAGGGCATGGAGGAGCAACAACTAAAACTGTGGCGCGTTACTGCAGATATCCACGTAGCCATAAAGAGGCCTAGGACCAGGAGCAGAGGCCTCCAGGGGAGGCGGTCATGGGCACTAGGAAGGATGATGGCTGCACTCTGGTCTCATTTGCTGGCTGAATAAACAAATTGAAAACACCAAAAATGCACATGAATATTTTTCCAACGCTCAAGTCAAACAGCATAACCCAAGCAGAAGCAAGTTCTCAGAAAAGCAAGGCCTTTTCTGGAAGCGGCACCCACCAGACATGCGGGGATGACACCACGAACCACCCTAGATCGTGTGTGACAAGCCTCCACACCAGGAAACGCACAGTCCCTGTCCCCCTCTCCCCTGCTACACAGCAGGCCAGCTGCAAGAGGGCGTGCTAAGACCCACACTCTCACAGAAAGACGCCGATTCTTCCCCTCCCGATGCCCTCCTTGCCCTAGACAGAAAACTTTCCTGGAGCTTCCAGCTGGCTCCATGGTGACACAGGGGTCAAAGAAGCAATGTCGCTGAAGGACTCAGACAGGGAGAGGAGAAAAAAGGAACAGAAGTCAATGAGGATAGGACACCACATGTTCCGTGTTTTTTCACATAATCAGGATACTTCGCATCGCTTCACCTCTGACAAAGCTGCAGCAGGAGGGCAGACAGGCAAAACACCCATCTATGGAGTCCAGTGTGCCTACATCAAGCCACCTGCTAAAACACAGGAAGCAAAGCAATTATACCTGACAGTTTAGAGAGAAACTGAGCCACCACCACTCAGCAGAGGAGTGGCCCCAGGTCTATTGTTGTTGGTCTGGAGACCAGCACAGCACTAGGTGCAAACAAAACAAGTTTCTCAGTAATCATCCTAAAATACCACACCTTTTGATTGCTACCCACCCAAGCTGGCTTTTCGGCAGTGTGCAAACCAGCTTCCCCTCCCCGGGGCATGTTCTCCAAGCCTTGTAAATCATAGACTGTCAGCTAAGCGGGAGCAGGTTCACCCACTGCCAAGCAGGAGGTGCTAGTTTGAGACTCCCTGAAGGCACCACTGAGTCAAGGCCAAAGAAAGCTGCCCCACCCCAAGCCCTGGGACAAAGGTCCCGTACCCAGCCCAGGGTGGCTCAATGATGGCGCAAGGCTTCAGAAAGGCCTATCTGGCCTCCCAAGAGCTTATGAGCTCTGGCCTTACCAGGGAAGCCTGCCAGGAGCACACTCACCACAATAGTGGGTCATCCGTGAGCACCTCACTACAGGAAGACACAGAATGATCCTACGGGGACCTGCAAACAGGACAATGGAGCTGCAAAGGCCACCCCTGGCCCCCAGCACTGGCCCAACACTAAGCAACAGCTCCACTGTGACAGGCTCAGTGCTCCTGGATGCATGGGGCTAAGCACAGTCAGAGCACTCTCCAGTACCCAGATGCCAGTACCCAGCCCCAGCACACAGCTCCAGAACAGGGCCAGCCTTAGCGCAGGCAAACCTGACCAGCTCCTTCACACAGCAGAGACCATGAGGAGGAACCTTCCACTGCAACAGAGAGCCCAGAATACTACAATGTCAGGCCCATCTGCTGGCCTGCAAGAGAGAGAGAGAGAGAGAGAGAGAGAGAGAGAGAGAGAGAGAGAGAGAGAGAGAGAGAGAGAATGAAGGCCCAGTACCGCGCAAACAGCAGCTGGGCAGAAG
>NW_004524688.1:5660911-5668860 GCF_000260255.1 Octodon degus
CAAACCTGACCAGCTCCTTCACACAGCAGAGACCATGAGGAGGAACCTTCCACTGCAACAGAGAGCCCAGAATACTACAATGTCAGGCCCATCTGAGAGAGAGAGAGAGAGAGAGAAAGAGAGAGAGAGAGAGAGAGAGAGAGAGAGAGAGAGAGAGAGAGAGAGAGATTGAAGGCCCAGTACCCCACAAACAGCAGCTGGGCAGAAGCGCTCAGAAACAGGCCACTGTCACAGTCAGCCTCAGGAGGCACACCTGGGCCAGCTGCAGGTGATGAGAAGCAAGAGAGGCCCTTCCTCCTCTGGAGTCCTGAGCTTCAGAGCTTAAGTGCTGAAACCAAGTTTCCAATGGCTGGGGGAAATGGCTAATTACAATCAGCCAAGACCCAGAACACAAAAATGTACTATTATCGCTGATAAAAACTGCAACAAGGGATCCAGGGAGATAGCTCAGTAGAATAAGGGCTTGCCTGGCAAGCATAAGGACCTAAGTTCAATCTCTAGTACCAAAAAAAAAAAAAAAAAAAAAAAAACTGCAGCAAATAGATTATAAAGGATTTTAAGTATATAGACACAGAAATAAAAATTAACTTCCAACAAAATTGTTTAAATGAAACCAGGTATGATGGCACGTGTCTGCCAGCCAAGCACTCAGGAGGTCAGGAGACAGAAGGCTCATTCAAGGCCAGCCTGGGCTACTTAGTGAGACTGTCTCAAAACACACACACACACAAAAAAAAAAAAGTTTAAATGATTAAAGCAATTACATTTGTCTTCTCCTGGAAACACCAGGCCTGCCGGTGTGTAAGGTGGGCGCCAGCGTGACCTAGCTAAGCCCCAACACATAGGGTCCCTGCTTGTTGTATTCAGAATTACCATGACAGGCATAAAAGAGCTCCAAACACAGCAAGGGATGGTGACCTCCCACCTCTGTCACCTGAAGCACTGCTTCTCACCTCATTACCAGCCTGTCAGTAATGAAACCGCAAACTGAAACTCAGAACTCTATTCTGGGCCAGCCAAATAGCTCAGTGAAGTAAAGCACCTGCAAGCAGGAGCAGGGAACGGGGTTTTGATCCCCAGGCCTGCCTTGCTGGCCCCACCCCTGGGGCATGCTGAGACAGCAATTGGGACTGGGTGTGGTGGCACAAACCTATAATCCCAGCTCTTGAGAGGCAGTGAACGGGAGGATCACTACGAGTCTGATCTAGTAGTGAGCCCCTGAACACCCTAAAATACAAAACTCTATTCTGGACAAAGTTCCAGATCATCGGACCTTCGGGTCACTTTGGGGCTCACTGTCCAACCAGCCCCACTTTTCAAGACATAGGGGGCCAAGAGGCCCAAGGCTCAGGTGTGACCATTCTAGGGCAGGAGCCCCAGAAAGAGGGCAGGATGAAGAAATGGACTACAGAGCAAAGCACAAGCCCGAATGCCCTGCACTGATGAGACACCATCCTGGCCAATAACATGATTTCAAACACAAGAAAGCAAAAAGATGTCATAGGCTTAGAATCAATTTATAAGAGCAAGTCACACATGGCAATTTCCACATTAGGAAAAGAAAGCCAGAAAGACTCCATAAGATAAGAGGATAGTACCCATCACAGAAAGACAACTGCAGACCCCTCTCTCATTTGTGTTATTACCACCTATTTCACTTTCTGGTCTTCTTTAAATAAAAATAAATAAATAAATAAAAACCATCTCTCATTAAGCTGACTAGTACTACAAAGCACAAGAGCAACTTGTCTATCTCCCACATCCTGAGGACTAAGACCAAGAGGCAGGACCAGGCAGGACAGAGAAGAGCCTGAGCACCCAGGTGGTGCAAGCCACACTCTGGCCCTGAACTCAGCCAGCAGGTCTGCAGATGCCATGGGAGTTGAGTGAGGGAAACGGGGAGGGAAAAGAATAGGTGGAGGCCATGAATGTGCAATACCTGTGTCTCCAGGTGGGTGTGCTCACATCTTAAGGGCCACACGAGGGGTCAGAGGAGCCAAAAAAGGCCTAGAGACCCTCCTATCCAGCAGCAACACAGGACACATTCCTTGGGAGCCCAGCCCAGCCCAGTGTGAGCCACCCTCCAGCACCAGAGGTGGGCAGTGTGCCATACTGGAGATGTCAAGCTCAGGGTGACAGTTCCAAGAAGCCAAATATCTCTAACGGGGAGAAAGAATGGTCCAAAGCTGTATGCGCAGGGTCCTGCTGCACAGCCCAGATCCCAGGGCTGTGATGACCAGATTCAGCTGATCATACAAACAAGGCCCCTCAGCAGAGTGTCCTAACTGACACAGGTGCAAGGACAGTGCTGGTCCTTGGTTCAGGGGGTCGGCCCTTCAAGCCCTCTGCTCAAGCTACTGGATCTCCTGGGCTCACAGAGACCTCCTCGCAGGCCTTCCAGCCTTCACCTCCAGGGCCCCCCTCAAGCTCTGTCTCCATCACTGCCCTGGCCCCTCCAACTCCTAGTTCTCTCAAGCAAAGTCCTACCCTAAAGGCCACAGAATGGCACATGGCTACAGGGACCTGGCAGGCAAGGATGGCCCTGAGGTCAGAGGGAAAACCACCACTCCCAGGGCACACTGCTGGCCCCCTTCCACCTAAAAAGTGCAAAAGGCAGAAGGCAATGGATTAAGGACAAAGTAGAGCAAGAGAAGGAGCCTGTGAGATGGGGAAGACAGCCCTGGGAACTCTGGACAGGTCAGGGGATGAGTGAGAGCCAGTCCACACCCCAGAGATGGGGCTCTGGGGGCCAGCACACAAGCACCCCTGCTTGCTGTCAGGCTGAGAGGAACGAAGAGCAGGAGAGCAGATACAAGCTGGGACTGTGGGTTCAGAGGCCTCCAGGTGAGCCCATGGGTAATACAGAATAAAGGGCTCTAGAACCAAGAACAGAGTCAAGAAACAAAGGCCAAGGGCAGAGCAGAGCAGAGATGGGCCATCAGTGGCATGTCAGGGCTGAGTCAAGGGAAGTGGCGGATGGCCAGCTTCATGCACCTTCATGGGCCGGTGCAGGCAGGGGTGCTCATTTGGCCCACAGCAGAGGCCACAGGCGGCTCCAACCGGCTCAGCACAGCCCACATGTTTTCTTTCTAGTAATGAGGAAAGTGAGGCCTATGACCCTCCAAGTCCCCCGCCTTCCAGCATGGACCCTGTGCTGCCTCTATGTGGCACACGACCTGTTTTTACAGCACCCTCCCTATGTAAAAGGACTGACCGACAGGGACTTAGCACTCACCATCCATCTAAAGCCACCAAGAAACCAAGAAGGCACATTTAGGGACCCACACCCAACCCACGGGACCACACCACCAACACATTACCGCACTTTCAGCACACTTCCTGCCCAAAATACTGTCAAGCCCCACAATTGAATAGGGCCACATGGACAATATGCCCAGGCCACACCCAAACCTGAGCAAGACTGGGGAGCAGACCCCCAGGAGCCCTCATGAGGTGCCACCAGACCTAGGTAGGAAACACTTTTGATGACGGACCAGCTTCTGGGTCTCAAAGAGGCTGACAGGCGCTCAGCCTCTGCTTTCCCCCAGGGCCACAAAGGCTTGTCACTTCCTATCCAGATGGGACAACTGGGCCAGCGAGATGGAACCAAGGCGTGGCCAGCACACATCTGGAGCCAAGGCCAAGACAGCGCCGTGGGCAGCTTCTGGAGGGCTGGGCAGAGGTGGTATCATCCCCTCAGTGACCTCCCACGGCTAGCAGAGAGCAGCCAGGCAGCACTGACATGGCAGACAGAAACCCCCATAAGCCTGTGTCCCTGAGTCAGCAGACACACATCCAGTCCAAGACGCACACGCTGCTGGCCACTCCTACCTGCCCAGGCAGGTACGCTGGCAACGGCCACCCATACCTGGGCCCCTGCCTCCCTTTCTTCCTTCCACCATACACAGAAAACAGAGAGGCTTCAACACCTGTCTCTGCAGGGGCCCACACAATGGGGTAGGGCCAGTCTGCGGGCACTGGTCATCCTGGGCTTTCCTGGCTCGTAATGCTATCTGTGCCTCCTCCCCTTAACAAGACTTCCACTTCTGTCAACAATAAAAAAATTTTTTTTAAAAAAGGGGGGGAGACACTTCAGGTAGAGAAGCTGCAATCCAAGCAGATAGTAAACAGAACACTGTTTCACGGCCATTTTCCCACCACCAGTTGCCCCAGTTGGCAGCATCTGTTCCTGCCCCATCCCCAGACACCCTAGGGAACATGGTGGCCAGCTGCGAGGCAAACCCTTCAACACCGTAACTCTCAGTCGGTACACAGACACAGACATGGCGCATTTAAAGGACAGCTGTGTTTATTTTTAATAGCGTTTTCCTTCCTCAAACTGCCTCAATTTGCATTAATCCTCATGCTCAAAGTGGGACTAAACCAGAGTATCCTACAAAGTGAGAGTAAAAGGGGCCTCCATGAAACAAAGCTGCTAAACACTGGTTTCCCTCCCACGAGAGTCAAAAGTTATCACTGAGGGAGGACTAGGGAAGACGAGGCTTCCAGGGAAATAAAATCCTAGTTTCGACAGGACTTGTTCGGAGTTCACCTGTTTCGCCTAACCCACACTAATGAACAGGTGGATAAAAACGAAGCCAAGTGCATCAAAGGAAACATGTGATCACCGAGCACAATGCACCTGCAAGTTTCGTCATGCACAGGGCACCCAGCCCTCTGCCTTCAGGTCTGACAGGCCCATGGCGAAACCGCTCCGCCCGCTCAGCACAATTTCCTCCTGCCCTCGAGCCTTGATCAGACCCAGCTGACCCTCCAGAGGAGAAAGGCAACCAAGGCCTGGCTCTGGAAGACTGGACTTCCCAGGAGTGGCAGGACACCAGAGTGCTCTCCAAGGGATGTGCCTGGTGCTGGGAACTGCAGGAAGCCAGGCCGCCAGGGCTGTTGCTCCATGGTGGTTTCATTCATTCACTTCCCAGGATTTCAGCTGGCTGCGTCAGACAATTGCTCACCATGGCTCAGGGCAAATCTCTCCAGATAAAGTGGTGGAGCTGTTGCCAAAGTGCAGAAATGCTCGGCCCCAACGGCATGATAAACAGCATCTTCCTCACCTCTTGCCAACACATGCCCAGCTGAGTAGTAGAAGGCTCAGCTTTTCTAAGCCTTTGGGAATCCTTTTTATACCCCAGGAGAAACAGAGAAAAGACAACTTCTCTCCTTCTGAATAGGAATCTTGAAAACATCCTAATAAACAGCACCTCCCCATGACTGCCGGTTTAACTCCACTGAAAGGGATCCCAACCCATGCACATGGGTGGCAGGGCCAGGTCAGCCTGCCTGACCCCCATGTCCCAGGACAATCTAGGCTCTGTGTGGGGCTCCACCTGGGAGGGAGAAATAGGAAGCCTGGGAACCACCTAGAAACAAGCACCTCGCTGCTCAGAGGAAGGAAAGCAGCTGCAGGCAGAGCTAAACAAGGCACTGCCCCATAACCCCACTGAGAAGGCCACTGAGACCTGAGGGGATGAGGCAGGGATGCTGGCCAGCAGGCACTGCTCCACCCCAGGAGGCAGCTAACAGCAGCAACCCCACCTCTCGCACCCCACCCCACCCCCAGCCCGGGCATGGGCCCCACCAGCTCTGCCTGCCTATAGGCCCCTGGGCAATCACACTGGCTCCAGCTCTAATCAAGGCAACCTCTGACCCTGTGAGCCCCAGACCTCTGTGCAGCCATGGGAAGGCCAGGGTAGAATGTGGAGGACAACTCCAGGGCTGGGCTGGAGGAACTACTGTGGGGATGCCGGGAGCCCCTCCAGAGGGCAAGTAGCTGCCTGGGTGGAGGTAGCCAACACACCTTGCCTGAGGTCAGCCCCCCACCCAGGCAGCACCCACACAACAGGCAAGTCTGGCTGAGCCACTGTGGAGCAACAGCTGGGCTACATGTTGTCATACCTTCCATTTGTGCTCCTGACCTCAGGCTTCTCAGCAAAACTCATGCCAAAATCTTAAAGAGCCGAACCTTCAGTTTAACCATCTCAACCCACCAATCTCTACTAGAACGACCAATGTCACAAATTCACGGCATCCCCAGGATGCGTGGCCCCATGACACGGAGGGCGCCCGAGCATGTCCTCAGCCCTACCCCCAGGGCCCCTGAGGTTGGCCCAGCCTGTACTGACCTCCGCTGTGGCAATTAAACTGTGAGCCATAATCACATCCTCCTCAGGCGGCACCCCACACAGAGCTAGAACAAGGGCCTCCCAGGCTACCCGTACTTGCAAGCCCCAAAACTGCCCTGCACAAGCAGGTACCTCATATTTCATCAGTGTGACAGGTATGCAGCCACAACTATATAAAAACAGAAATAAAATATTGCTAAGAAAAAGAAACCTCTTGTACGGGGTGGGGTGTAGCTTAGTGGTAGAGTACGTGCCTAGCTTGCGTGAGGCTCTGGGTTCCATCAGCAGCACCACAAAACGTGTTATATACCCAAGGAAAACGAAAACCTAAGTTCAAAGAAAAACATTTGTGTGAAAGTTCACAACAGCATTACTCACAAAAGCCAACAGCAGCCATGCAATGGAGTATTACTTGGCCATAAAAAGAAATGAAGTGTCAGGTATGGCAGCTCAGGCCTGTAATTCCTACACACTGGGAGAAGGATTGCAAGCTTGAGTCCAGTCTGGGTAACTTAGAGATAAATAAAATAAAAAGGGCTGTGATGCAGCTTAGTATGAAGGCCATGATTTCAATCCTTGGTATCACTTTAAAAAAAAAAAGAAGAAAGAAAGAAAGTATGGCGCATGCACACAATACACAGCGCACGGACCTCAAGGGCACCGTGCTCAGTGTAAGAAGCCAGATGCAAAAAGCCATGTATTCTGCAATTCTACATACTTCCAAAGTCCAGAACACGCAAACCCAGACATCAGACATAGAGCAGGGGATGTGTGGCAGACACAGCCATATGTGTTCTGGCACCAGGTAACATGAGGTTGCACCCCAGGGACACTCCTGTGGCAAAAGGACTGCCTCTGGGGGCTGGCCTGCCACGCTGGCCTATCCACAAGGACAGTGGAAGGACCAGGAATGCTTCCCAATACTTCAAGGGTCAGCACCCTCAGACAAAATGATAAGGATGCACAGAGCAGGACCCCAGCCACACTCACATCCCCATTCCCTACCCAGCCCTGGAGCAGAAGGACAGAAAGACAGGGAGATGCCACCAGGCGCCTCGTTCAAACACACTCCATGGGGCCCTGCTCCTGGAAAGAGCAGAGAGGCTGCCCATAAGCCGAAGCCCTGGAGGATGCTTGTGCCCTCAAGAACACTGGCCCGCAGCTTCCTGGCCTTGGCCACCCAGACCTGGCCCCTTCAGGGAACTTTACACAACCTGTCCTCCTCATTGGCACTAAAAGAAAGTACATGGCAAGGCCGGGGAGATGGCTCAGTAGAGTAAGCGCTTCCCTGGCAAGCGCAAGGGCCTTAGTTCAATCCCCAGTTCCGCCAAAAAAAAAAAAAAAGAAAAAGAAAATACATGGTAGTACACACATGTAATCTCAGCACTCAGGAGGTGAGACAGGAGGATCACTGCAAGTTCAAGGCCAGCCTGGGCTACGGTGAATCTATGGCCAACCTGAACTACATAACAAGATCCTGTCTCAAACAACAAAAATTTTAAAAAATGCACAAATAAAGCACAATTGTGAGAGGGAAAGAATCTGTTCAATGGGAAGGAAAAACTGAGATGAGGAAAAGGACAAAAGAAAGTGAAAAGGATATATATACACACACTGCTGATCTCTACTGGTCTATTGAAAGTAGTGAATGCTTAAAAGTTTTTTTTTTTCTTTTTAATTTCTTATAACTTTTTTAACCAATTTTACAGGTTTATATTTGGTAACCTAAACAACCAATTTGAAGATTACATTTTGCAATACAACAACCACCGTTGAATTCATATTACTTTGTTTAATGAAATTTTACATCAT
>NW_004524688.1:5669131-5689809 GCF_000260255.1 Octodon degus
AAAATATATATATAAAGTACAAAAGACAAGCAAGGAGCTGGGCATGGCAGCCCGTAACCCCAGCCTCAGGATGCTAAGGCAGGCAGATTACTGTGAGTTCCAGACCATCCTGGGCTACACAGCAAGATCCTGTCTCCAAAAAAACACCCAAAACACAAAAGACAAGCAAGGCACAAGACCGGTACAGGAGGCAGTGGACAAGGGCTACTCTGAGCATGTCAGGTTCTATGTTTAACAAAGAACATACACATCTGAACATCAGACTTAAAATGATCTGCCTTATCTTTATTAGGGTCAGCTCCAAAATATCACAGAGACAGAATGGGAGGGAAACCTGCTGGAAGGGCCTGGCTGCAGCTCCATGGGCACTACCGCCCTCTTGTGGCAATGCAGGACCCGCAACATCCTGTGCTAGAGCACACACCAAAGCAGGGCCACAGCAGGGGAAAAGAACCCATGACCTACCTATGGGGTCAAGGAATCCCACCACTACGCAACTCCAGCAGGGAACTGCAGGCAGCTAGCAGCCAGCACTGCTCCCTGCTGCTCCTTCTTAGTGCTATCCCCACGGAGCTCACCAGAGCCTGCAGTGTCCCGTCTATGGCAATGACTCCATCGATGGTGTGGAAGGAGGAGCGGGCCAAGGTGCTGAGGCTCCAGTCCAGGAACCCGGCCATCTTCCTCTGCTTGACATCAGGGCGTGTGATAAACCTGTGAGGGAACAGGAGCACAGACATGGAAAAGACCCACTGCCCAGGGGCCCGGGCCCAGGCCCTTGGACATCCTCCCCATGTGCTGTACACACACATGGCCCCTGACCGGCTGCTGCTCACCTGGAGCCCCAGCTGCTGGCCTCCCCACCTGTCAGGCCATAGACCCCCTTCTCTCTGTAGTGGGCCTGCTGGTGACCAGCAGCCTGCACAGCTGCCCTCTTTTTTGCCCTGCATCTTTGGCCTCAGGACACACAGCCCCAGCAGCCTGCTTACCTCTCACCACCATTGGTCATCACCCCTCATCACCTGCCCAGCCCTCCCCACCCTGAACCTCACACCAATACACAGCCACCCTGCTGACTGGGTGCAGAGTGCACCCCCAGCCCCAGCCCCGAGCAGCACAGCCAGCTCTCAGGCGGAGTGGCTGGGGCCTGGCCCTTCACTCCCGGGGCTTCATCCCCCCAGGGAAAGAGCAAGCCACAGATACAAGAGACATTAAGAAGGGTCAGAGAGCAAGCAGGCAGGGGAAGGAAGGGGCTGCCTCCAAGAGAGGGCACAGAGACAACCTCCAAGGGGACCTGTGACAGGCAAGCTGAGTGAGGGAGACTGAGTCAGAGCTGGCGCTGCCAAGCCACAACCTCTCTCAACCTGCCCAGGCCATCCCTAGTCACTCTGTACTCCCTAGATAGCTCTATGTGTAGCCCATCAGCTGGCTTCAGTAGGGCCAGCTCCACTCGGGGTGAGCCACCTGCTCAGGGCACCATATACAATGACACAACCTGACACTCTGGGGCAGCATGGGTGCCCTGCTGGGGTGCATCTGACAGGACACTTGGGACAGACACAGCACCGGGCAAAAACCATGATCATACTCTCCCACTTCCTGTGAGCAGAGAGCAGCCCATTCCCTCATGCCACCACCCTAAAGGACACAACCGGGTGCTTGGCAGCCCCATTTCCAAACTTCTCACCCAGATTCCTGCTGGACCTGGCTGGACCCTGTGTTCATGCAACATGCAGGGACCAGTTGGTTCCTGGAGCAGACCTGTGCCACATAGGCTCTGATGTTCTCCCTGCTCCCCACAAGTTACCCCACACCTCAGATCCCTGAACAGTCCGCTCAGTCCAACTTCCAGTTCCCATGCTCTGCCAAGGGAACCTCTCAATGGACCTAAAAGGGGCTAGAGGCTTCACTGAACATGCACCCTCACTGAGGACCTGGAAACCTGTACACCATTTCCACCCCCACAGCATAACCAGTGTCAGCAGTCAAAGGCAACTCAGACTGCAGCCTGGCCCACATCTGCCTGACCCTGGGACCTGGGACAGACACCCAGGCACTCTCCACAAGTACCACATTGAAGGAGTCCACAGATGGGCTCCATGCCAGAGGCTGAACCTAGACCCAGACCCAGACCCAGACCCACGTGTAGCAGTAAGTCAACCACATGCACCCCAGGCCTGCACCATGCCTCCGACTTCCTCCAGGAAACTTTCAGGGTGCAGCTCCAACACCACCCCTTTTACCAAGCCTCACTTTACCAACTCCCCTCCCTACTCAGCTCCGGCCCCACCTGTTAGGAGGCTGAAGCTAGAAAGTATTTACCAGTGCAGGACACAGGACAAAGCCAGCCCAAACACAGGAGCTCCTCGAAGCATGTAAATAAGCTTTTGCAGCTTGTTAACTGTAAAGAGGTTAAAATTGACATCAACCTCTCCAGGGTATAAATAAACACTCTACAGTTCTTAGGTAGGTTCCTCTCCTCCACTCAAAAGAGACAGAACCTCCACCTCACCCAGCTATTGTCTCTTTGTCTGTCCTTTCCTCCTTCCCACCACCATTCCTTCCTGGGGCACACTGAGCAACCATCAGACCCCTATATTCGCCCACAGACCCGACCTTGCCCTGCACCCCAGGCCCCCTCCACAAACCTCTGCCCTGAACTGGCCTCCATTCTGTACCAGCCTTATGCATGGCCATGATGCCCCAGAACCTGCCCCCACCCCAGGAATTGGGGTTCCCTGGGGCCCTGGGCCCAGTCTTCCTCTACAGAGAAGAGACCACGTGTGCTCATCTGACTTAACCCTAGTCCAGAGTAAAATCACACAAGTGATTTCCAAGTGAGATACCAACCTAAAGCTGCTCTGCAGCAATTAGGGCAATGCTATTTTTCTCAATTAAAAAAGGAGAGGAAAAAAAAAAAAAAAAAAAGGAGAGAACCTATACTGTAACATCATGTAACTCAGTGGTGTCCCAAATTTTCTGATCAAGGAGATTATGGAGCCACAGAGGAATGCAATCGATGATGTATAGTGTGCCCAAGGAGAGTCACATGGAGAGAAAACATTCTCTCAGGCTTTCACAGAGAGCAAATTGGTCAAGCAATGGCCATGACTCATCCACATGGACGACACTGACAAAGGATCTACAAAGTGCGGTACAGGGTTACGGGATAAATCCTAAGGTACTTGACTGACCTTATCAGATACAAAAGTTACATTTCTTGTTATACAGGTCTTGCTTTATCTTGGTCTTAACCATCCAGCAAAAAGGCAGAAAAACAAGGTATATAAAGTAAAGCCATATTAATATGCTGATCTGTGAAAGGCTCAAGTCAACAACTTCTGTGGATAACTCACTACTATTGTAGACTGCTAGACTGTGTTGGATTGTTTTGCTGACTTCATGTACCTATAGTATTTAGATGCCAATGGAATACCCATCTCTGACAGGACTAAACAAAAAAAAGAGATATAAAGGAAGGACCATTTTGTATTTGTATACAAATAGATATACAGCTACTTTCGCTTAATTCAATGAGAAGAAAGATTTGTCCTAATAGTGTTTGGACAGGATATCCTGTCTGCTTCTTGTACTATGGATGACCACTAAGAAGATAACAATATATAATGTATTACTTATTTTTTTAAGGGTTTTTTTTTAATTTTTATTTACTTATTTATTTATTTATTTTGTGTGTGGCCAGTTCAGCCCACCAGGGGGCGGGGCAGGCTGGCATGTGGTGCTGGGGGATTAAACCGCAGTCCCTGTGTTTTTACTTAGCTTAGCTTGTTCTAAGTAGGTGCTTTAGACCACTGAGCCATCTCACCAGCCCGCGGTATTAATTATTGATACTGTTCTATTAATCAGTTTTGAAACTGTCTCGTTGTTTCTCAACAAAATAAAAAAAATTTTTAAATACTCAATTAAAAAAGGAACAGAAGTCCGAAAATACAAACAAGCAAAATGGACACATTCAGAAAGATGCACGGACAGGAACATGCACACTAAGGTTCCTGTGAGTCCTGGGCTGCCTCCTGTTCATGAGAACTCACATCCCAGGGCAGGCCAAATGCTCAGCGGATTAAAGCACCTGAAAGCAGGCACAGGGGCCAGGGATTCGATCCCAGGCCCTGCTCCCCTGGCCCTGCTCTCCTGGCCCCACCCCCGGGGCACATACCTATAATCCCAGCTCTTGGGAGGCTGTAAACAGGTGGATCACTATGAATCTGATCTAGTAGTGAGACCCTGAACACCCTGTAGACCCTTCCCTAAAAATACAAAAAAAAAAAAAAAAAAAAAAGAACCCACATCCCAGCCACACCACAGGAAACACAGAGCCCACATGCCCAGGTGTCTGGGGAAGCTGCTCCTGCAGTCATAAACATGAGCTCTATGCGTGCTAAGAAGCAGCTTTCAATGACAGGAGACCCTGAAGGGAACAACCTCCCAGAGAGACCTGAGGCTGTGCAATACTGGAAAGGATTTCCTAGAAAACAGGCCATGGCTTGGCCCCCAGTCACACCTCTCCCTGTGCTGTGACCAGGCACAGTACTCTGCTCAGCACCAGCAGCACAGGTCCAGGCAGCATTATGAGCTGTGTTCCAGAGAGTATGGCACACTGATATTAATACATTTGGGCTGGGAGACAACTCAGAGGCATAAGCGCCTGCCTGGCAAACACAAGGTCCTGAACTCGATCCCCGGTACCAAACCCAAAAATGTTCACAATATGGTGCTAAAGCTGAGTGTGGCTGCACGCACCTGTCACCCCAGCACTTAGAAGGCTGAGGCAAGAGGATCAGCATGAGTTCAAGGCCAGCCTGCACTACATAGTGAGACCCTGTCTCAAAAAAACACAAAGAAAGAAAAAGCCCTCATGTATCCTAAACCAAAGGCAATTCTAAGGAAAATTATTGTGTGTTAAAACATTAAAGCATGGGGGGAAGGTGACTATTTGTTAAATCTCTTCAAAGCTGATGACTTCTGAGCTTAAAAGTAAAAAGCGGGGGGGGGGGGAACTACCCGCCCGGAGCCCCCCCCCCTGTCCCTCTCTCGGGAGAGGAGCTTTCTTTTTCTCAATAAATACATTCTGCTCAAAAAAAAAAAAAAGGTAAAAAGCAAATTAATAAAAGAAAAATGAACTGCTTTAACTTAAAACTTTTAGTCCAAAACCTACAAATAAAATGCCCCTGGGAACCGCACGATGGTGAAGAGATGGCTCTGAGGCCCTGGACCAGGAGTCGCAGCACAGGGGCCCGTGATACCCAAAGCAGAAGACAGCGCAGAAATCGCGCCCGTGAGATCCTGGACCAAACCAGGCATGCTCTGTCCCGTGGGGCAGGGCCAGGCACCATACGACACACAGGACGCATGAGCCACTCAATCAGCAGCCACTTGAGCCAACGGAAAAGCAGGGTTCCACTTTCTAATACCACATGTTCCTGTCCAGTTCAATAGCAGCATAGAAAGAGGAAAAAGGACAGTACATGCATGTGTTCTAACTGCAAGTGCTGAGTGTTCTCTTAGGGTTTCCTGTTCTGACAACACCACCTTTTGTAGATGGAGCACACTAGTGGGGCATGCCTGCAATCCCAGCACTCAGGAGACTGAGGCAGGAGGATTGCCATAAGCTTGAGGCCAGCCCAGGCTACATACTGAGTTCAAGGCCAGCCAAAACTAAATAATGAGACCTCGTCTCAAAATAAAGAGGCTATGGGGGCCAAAGAGATAGCTCAGCTGCATAAGTGCCTGCCTGGCAAGCATAAGGTCCCAAGTTCAATCCCTAGTACTGAAAGGAAAAAAAACCAAAATAGGATTAAGCAGAAGACTGCCACTAGTTCAAGGTCACTCTGGGCTACATGGTGTTCAAGACCAGTTTAACTTACAGTGAGATACTATCTCACACACACACACACACACACACACACACACAAAAGAACAAATAATAGAAAGGTGTACTTATCTACTGTCGGATTTCTACAAGACCACACTCCTTCCTAAGCATCTCTGTCACACAAGAGTCATAGGAAGCATCCAGGGTTAAAGGTCAGCTAACAGAGGAAGCAGCCAGGGTCAGGGCAGCAAAGGGAAGAGCAGCAGAGACACGAGACACAGTTAGCAAGGAGAGCAGCACCTCCATGAGGCACAGGAGGCGCCCCGCATGGGGACACAGCCCACTCCTTACACCCCCCTAAAGGCAGCACAGGGCACTGAGGAGCCAAAGCCAGGGAAGAGGGTTGGCAACGCACCCAAGCCTTCTTCCGGCAACTGCCTGTACCCACTCTAAAGCCGGGGAACTCACAGGACCAATCAGGCTGAGTGGCCACACTGTGCACACTGTCCCCATCAGCAAGGGCCCTCCTGGTCTCAGGCTGAGACCATCTCCACCACAGAAATGTCTACTCATCTCAACACCAGATGGCACTGGAGCGCCACTCCCACATCCCCCCTGGTGCTTCCAGCTACAGCTCTGCCATTCCACACCAGAGGAAACAGGGTCTGGCCTTCCAGTTGCTGGTCAATTTTCTCTTCAATGCTGAGACAAAATACCCAACATCTAAAATTAAGAGAGGAGGGGGCTGGTGAGATGGCTCAGTGGTCTAAAGCACCTACTTAGAACAAGCTTAGCAAAGCACGGGGACTGCGGTTCAATCCCCCAGCACCACATGCCAGCCAGCCCCGCCCCCTGGTGGGCTGAGCTGGCCACACACATACACAAATAAATAAATAAAATTTTAAAAAAACAGAATTAAGAGAGGAAAGGTTTATTTAGTTCAGTTTGTGGACATTCTGTCTGTAATCAGCTGGCTGCGAAGCAGGGTGGCACATGGCAGAGGGACAACCACTCATGGCCTTAAAAGACAGCAAAGCAACAAGAGCAAAAGTGGGAAGCAAACTTCTTTTTCTCCCTTACATTGTACGCAAGCAACCTGCCCTCCAGAGGTGTAGCACTCACACTATCCCCACTACCTCCATACCCTCTTCTTGCAAAGGCTCAGGATGTTTTCAAAGTGAGGACCCTGGCCCCCTGCTGAGTCACTTAAACTTCTAAACTTCTCAAGTTGACAGAATAAACAACATCCCAGAATAAGGGCATGTCCTCTACATCCCAGGATGGAGAACTGCTGAGTTACTTAGTGAAGCTTCTAAAATTCTCAAGCTCATATAATATATCAACCATTACACTAGCAATAGATTCCAGAGTCAAGGTTATCATGAATCTACCATGCTCATGACTGCCGGTCCTATGAATAGCAATAAAAGCAAGACAATTGGGGCTGGGGAGATGGCTCAGTAGAATAAGCGCTTCCCTGGCAAGTGCAAGGGCCTGAGTTCAATCCCCAGTTCAGCCAAAAAAAAAAAAAAAAAAAGACAACAATAGTAGTGTATGTCCATAATGCCAGCATTCTGGGAAGCTAAGGCAGGAGGATCCCAAGTTCTAGCCAGCGTGGGCAACCCTTTTGCAAAGGGCAGCCTTTGCAAAACCCTGTCTTAAAATCTTTAAAAAAGATCTTGGGGCATAGCTCAAGATAAGGTTCAACTTCTGTTATCAAAAAAAAAAAAAAAAAAGGATGAGCGCTTGTCTGGCAAGCTCAAGGGCCTGAGTTCAATCCCCGGTTCCGCCAAAGAAAAAAAAAAAAAAAAAAAAAAAAGGATGCTGGGGGCCTGCCCCTTACCTCAGTTCTTTAAGTGGCTACTTCAACAAAGCAGTCAGGCTTTGTGGGTTTGCTGTGGTTCAATCCCCAGGAATCAAACCTGCCCTGAAGGCATTCTGAGCCAGCCAAAAAAAAAGGATGCTGATTTTTCACTTAACAAAATTCACAGACATCTACAAGGCCACACCATGGATAAATATGGAAAAATAGAGTTGGACTTGTTCAGTTTTGCAGGAACTGTGTCCCAAGTCCCTGGGACTCTCACTCCACTGTGTCAGTAACATTGGCCTAAAGTTCAGAGAGATTTCTAGGAAGATGGCAGTCCGGTGAATAGCAGAGAATGAGCCTCCTCAAGGTTTGGTTTCCAAACACTGGAATACCATACAGCAACATGAGGAGGAAACGACAGAAGGAAAGGGACTCCGGGGACCCAGGAGCAAGAGACAGACCTCGATGCAGCAGGAGGCAGCGAGTAGCACTTTCCCCCGGAGCCCTCACAGGCTGCAAAGGGTGGCCTGAAACTACAGATGCACAGTGACTACTGGTGACCCCAGAAGCCTCTACAGAGAAACACACCAGCATAATGGAACAGTGGAGACAGCAGACTGCAGTGGCCAGTGAGACTCCGGTTCAGACATCCCCCAGGAGCAGGTGATTAGCCACGAGCCAACCTGAAGAGGGGTCCACTGACCTTGGAACTCAGCATCTGCGGGCTGACTCCCTCTAGCCCCTGCCAGTGTCAGGGCTCAAGTCAGCAGGAAGTCAGGGAGCTGGGTTCAAGCCCACAGGAGCCACAGGAAGTGCTGTAGGCTGAACAAATCAGATTCCAGCCCCACAACTAGACACCAGCCTGAACTTCAGTTAAACTAAAGGTGCAGGCTTGCTGGAGTTATCCACCTTCCTGCTGTAAATTTTGGCCGGATTACTGCAATTAATCAACACAAATCTGGACTTTGTCTGCCCACTCTGTCTACCAGTGACAGTAAAGATACACCTTGAAGGGGATCTTTCTCCTTAGTTTGATTTTTCTAGCTTGTGTTGTTTTGTTTTGTTTTTACAGTTGTGGTATGTGGCACCATTTTTTTTTATTAGCTTCTTAATCATCATCTGGCAATGTCTTGTTCTTTTTTTTTTTTTTTGCCATAGTTTTATTGATAAACATGTCTTGTTCTTTCTTGACTGCTTGTTCTTCTTTGTGTAAGTGTGAACTCTATTTCTGGGTTTTTTGGTTCTTCTCGTTCTTAGTGGGTTTTTGCTATATAAAACCTGCCCAGTCATCATGATGGCGGTCCAGCAAGGCAAAGGGTCCAAAAACAATAGCCTATAACCCACTTCCTCCTCTTCCCCTCCACCCAGAATTTCCTCTTCATTTTCATGTGCGCCAGCAATTCCCCTATCAGTTCCTGAGACCTCATCCAGTCCACCCTCTAATCAGACTCCAAGTCATCATCCTGACCACCTCCAAGCTCTGCCAGAGTCAAAATCAATAAAAATCAGAGCGTTCTTTGTCTCAGATCAGAGGACTCCTTGCTTCTCTTTAAGCAGCTCTCCCACTCCAAACAATAAAAGCCTCCTTTATTTCTCTCCTGACTTTCATTTGCACCAAAGAGAACCTTACATTTGTGTTCTTTTTATTTCTTCCTCCTTTTTCCCTCCTGTCCTCAACAGCTTCCCAAAGTTTGTGTGATATTCCTTTGCCTCTAACCTTTCTTCTAATCTCTTTTCATTTTTCTACTTCTCCATTTCTACCACCTAAATCCTTTTAAATTTTCTCCTGAGGGTAAGATTGCCATACTAAGGGCTTGTTTACTGTATACAATTCTCTGGATTGTTTTAGTAACAACCAGGAATCTAGTTCACAGGATAAAAGCAGGCAAATTAAGGCCAGGTGTGGTGATGCACGCCCGTAATCCTAGCACTTGGAAGGCCGAGGCAGGAGGATCTTGCAAGTCCAGCCTGAGTTACAAAGTGAATTAAAGGCAAGCCTGAACTGCTTAGTGAGACCCTGTCTAAAAAAACAGAAAGAAAGAAAGAAAGAAAGAAAGAAAATTAATAGTTACCACAGTTCTTCATTTTCTAGGCTACATCTGATTGTTATTGCTAATTGTACGACTTTAGCCAAGGTGCCATAATTCTTCTGATCAGTTATTCTTCCAGATATGCCAAGACTGAGATTGCCAAAGAGTCACAAAAAATGCTATAGGCCAGTGCTAAAAAACCAGGGGCTATGCCAACCAGACAGCAACTTCTCATCGCCAGTGCATCACAAAGGCAGAACCTTACAACAGACTCAAAACCCAAAAGTCCGCTATACCTGAAAGGCATCTCTGAAAAGTAGTCATTTCCTAAGGATTCTAAATACTAGCAATAAATCCAATTGCCATTAGCAATTTACAAGCATAAACCCAGGAAACAAACTATAGATGGGTAAAAAGGAAGGAAGGAAGGAAGGAGGGAGGGAGGGAGGGAGGGAGGGAGGGAGGGAGGGAGGAGAAATAAAAGAAAAGAAGAGAAATGAGAAGACACTTAAGCAAGATCCACCTCAGACTTTCAGCTCACCAACAGCAAACCCAGGGGACAATGAGATGGAACAATTCAAAAGCCATCCACCTGGACACAACTAAAGGAACAAAGCAGATGAATGAGGCACTAGAAAAAAATAAAATCAGGCTGGCCAGATAGCTCAGTGGACTAAGGTGCCTGCTTAGGCAGAGTGCAGTGGCTGGGGTTCAATCCCTGGCACACCATGCCAGCTCCACCCCTGGGTTAAGCTGAGATGGTGATTGAGATTGGGCATGAATTAACTCACGGTCAACTTGTACCATCCAACTGAACTGAACAGGTGTGATGGCTCCAGGTGTGGAAGGCCCACTTGAGGACTGTTGCCAACAGGATAAAACAAGAACTGGAGGGGAAGGTGCTATGCTGCTGATTCTCCTGGACAACTTCGTCATATTGGTTTTCCTGATAGGAAGTCAGCTATTCTCAACTGTCACAGGACCTTGGGTCCTCACTGTCACCCAAGATGGCTGTGGTGCTCTTGGTGAGCTCTGGCCCTTACTTTGAGTGGCACTTCCTGGCTGCCTCACAGATCACCCAGCCTGCTGACACAGATCCCCCCCACCTCTCCAGTACAGACTTTCTACCTTCCACCACAGGCACTTAGGCCTTCCCAGTAAAGAAGCCTGACGCAACTTGCATAAGACACTGCCATGGGATCGAGGTCCTCAGCTGGACTCACGCAGGACACTGCCGTGAGCTCTAGGCCCTCAGATGGATTCTTTGGGTCTCTAGTATGTGTACAGATCTCTTGCATTCTTCTGCATGTGACTTTCTGAGTGACTATGATATAATAATCCTATAAAGCATGTGTCTTACATCAAATCTATTTCCTTGAAAACCCTGACTTGAACAACTTCACAAGAAAAGCCCACCAAAATCACAGCAGATTTCTCAATACAAACCCTCAACATCAAGGACAGCTTGGAATAAAATATTTCAAGCCCTAAATGGGAAAAAAACCTCTAAATCAGATTGATGAACCCTATAAAACTATCTTTCAAAATTGATGGCGAGCCAGGCGTGGTGGTGCATACTTGTAAGCCCAGCTCTTGGGAGGCTGAAGCAGGAGGATCATTACAAGTTCAAGGCCATCCTAGGCTACATAATCAAACTCAAGGCCAGCCTGAACCATAAAATGAGACCCTGTCTCCAAACCACCCCCTCAAAAAAGAAAAAGTTTTGTATAAATAAGATGTTTCCATGGTAAACTACACCTAAAGAAATTCATGACCACCAAACTAGCACTCCAAAATGTTCTAACAGCCATTCTAGAAAGAGATAATAAGGACTACAAACTCCATGAACCCCAACAGAATGAATCAGCCAGGCAAGGGAAGCCTGGGGGTTAAGAAAAAAAGACAGGGGGTTAAGAAAAGAGAGTAAACCAACAGCAGGAAAATAACATGACACTAGGTCCCAACAGCAATATTAATGGTCTCAATTCACCAATTAAAAGAAACAGACTAGCAGAATGGATAAAGAACCAAGGTCCAACAATATGCTGCACACAAGAAACACATTTAACTGAACTATCTCCCCTCCCCGGTCCTACAGTAACATTGTGGCTGTTCTGCAGTTTGCTTCTGAGATTTTAGGGGGAGTAATATTCAATTTAGACATTCTCTGTTTTCCAACAGACTGACCTTCATTTTTTTTGTTGTTGTTGTGTTTTGGGGTTTTTTTCTGTGGTAGCAGGGATCAAACTCAGGACCTTGTGCTTCCCAGGCAAGCATGTATGCCACTGAAGAAACACATTTAATTAAAAAAGAAATTCACAGACTGAGAGTCAAAGGATGGAAAACAATATTCCATGCAATAGAAACACAGAAAAAAGCAGCAGTAGCTATCTATTTACAGACCAAGTGGATTTCAGGTCAAGCCTGATTAAAAGAGACAAAAAAAAAAAAAGATTACTATAACCTTGTAAAGGGAATGTGACAGATTTGAGCCCATGCATCTGTCTGCCAGATCATCAAGGTGGCAAGTCAAGAAAGCAGGGGGATCCTATACCAAGGACAAGCCGCTCCTGGACTGACTTCTGTCTTCTTCCTCCTCATTAACCTCAGACTTCCTTTTGGTTTTTTACATGCAATAAGCCTTCCCCAATCTGTCCCAGTTAAGACTCCATACAACCCATGCAAACTCCAACCCCATCCCTGCCCCATAAATTCTTTGTCTCCCTGCCTCCTCCCCAGGGGACCTTGCTCCTCTTCACTTCTCTTCAGCAGCCCACACACACACTAAGCAAAAAAGGATTTCTTTACTTTTCTCTTGCTTCTCTTTTGTACCGTAGAAAGGAACCTTACAGAATTAATCCAAGAAGAAGAGATAACAATCATAAATATATATGCACTAAATACCAGTGTACCAGGAGGATCGTGGCAAGGTCAGGCCAGCTTGGGCCACAAAGTGAGCTCAAGGCTGGTTTGAACTGCACAGTGAGAAAGTCTCAAAAAGATAAAAACAAACAAACAGAAAATGCAATAAATAAATACCAGAGTACTCAACTATATAAAACAAATATTAACAGACATGAAAAAAATCAAATATTCATGGAATTGTAATAGGGAACATCAATATCCCACTGTCACAAATAGATTAGACAAAAAGTCAACAATGAAATATGAGAACTGAACCAATCCTTTGAACAAATGGATCTAGTAGATGTCTACAGTGTTCCACCCCACACCACAATACATATTCTTCTCAGCTACATATGGGATGTCCTCAAAAACAGAACATATATTAATTCATAGAACATAGTTAAATTAATGCAAATGAAATGAAATTATTTCACTCATATTATCAGACCATAAGGCAATGAAATTGGAAATCAGTGGCAAAAGAAAGCACAAGAATTCACAAACACATTTGAATAAAGGAACACCCTCCTAAATAAGGGGCCGGGGAGATGGCTCAGTGGAATTAAGCGCTTCCCTGGCAAGCTTAGGGGCCTGAGTTCAATCCCCGGTTCTGCCAAAAAAAAAAGAAGAAGAAGAGGAAGAAGAAGAAAAAGAAAGCAACAATATGCAATATAACAACCACTGATGAGTTCCTATTTTGACTTCTGAAATTCTGTACCATTTCTACCAGTTATTATTTTTTACTCTTTAAAATAAAATCTATAACGAGAAAAAATAAAAATAAATTAATTAAAGAAGACACTGGCCAGGCCTGGCAAGTTACACACCTATAATTCTATCACTGGGGAGGTGGCTGAAGCAGGAAAACGGCCGTGAGTTAAGGCTAGACTGAACCATACAGTGAGACTATCTCAGAAAAAAAGAAATGAGATAGCTTCTGTAATTAGACCATAATACCAATACAACACACTAAAACTTATGAGATACAACGAAAGCAGTCCTATAATAGAAATTTATAGCACTGAATTCCCATATCAAAAACAACCCAGAGCAAGCTTAAACAAACAACCTAATGTTGAGTCTCAAGCATCTAGAAAAAGAAGAGCAAGTCAAACCCAAACTTCATATGAGGGAAGAAATTCCAGAGTGGAAGTTAATGCCAGGGAAGCTAAAAAATAAAATACAAAGAATCAGTAAATCAAAGAGCTACTCCTTGGCACACCCTTCACCAATCTTGTCCAAAAAAGCACTGAAATCCATGCAATTAAGAATAAAGCTCTTTCGGGTCCTCCTTTCCAAGATGACGAGAAAAAGAAGGAACAACGATCGTGCCAAAAAGGGCCACGGTCATGTGCAGCCTATCCGCTGCAGGAACTGCACCCAGTGCACACCCAAGGATAAGGCTATTAAGAAGTTTGTCATTCGGAACATAGTGGAGGCCGCCGCCGTCAGGGACATTTCCGAAGCGAGTGTCTTCGACGGTTATGTGCTTCCCAAGCTGTATGTGAAGCTGCATTACTGTGTGAGTTGTGCCATTCATAGCAAAGTGGTCAGAAATCTATCTCGTGAAGCCCGTAAGGACCGAACTCCTCCACCCCGATTTAGACCTGCTGGTGCTGCCCCTCGGCCTCCACCAAAGCCCATGTCAGCGGAGCTGAGTCTTAATGGACTGAAGAAAACTCTCTTGAGAAAGAAGTAATAAATTGAATGTTATACTTTATACAGCATGTTGAGTGTACCTGCCAGAGGTGGGTTGGGTTAACTCAGCCTATCCAAGTTCAAGTTTGTACTTGGAAAATGAATAAAGAGGAACACACTGGAAGGGGTTTCAGGAAAAAAAAAAAAAAAAAAAAAAAAAAGAATAAAACGCCCTGTAGAAGAACTCCAAAAGATCACTTATTCCTACCACTAGAAGACAGAAAACACAGAATAGGCAGTTTCCGTTATCAAAGCTAAATCAAAAGATATAAAAATTCTAAAACCAGTATCAGTCAATGGAATCAAAGATGCAACTAAAAACCTACCAACAAAAGTGGGGATATACCTTAGAGGTACAGCACCTGCCTGGCAAGCACAAGGTCCTGAGTTTAATACTTGATACCAAAAAAAACCCTACCAACAAAGAAAAGCCAGGGCCTGATACAGTCACTGCTGAATTCCACAAGAATTTTAGAGAAGACCTAATACTATACTTCTCAAACTCTTTGAAAAGGAAGTAATACTCCCAAATTCAATCCCAGAAGCAAGCATTACCCTGATACCAAAACTTGGCGGACACAACTAAGAAAGAGAACAAGCCAATCCCCCTAATAAACACAGATGCAAAAATCCTCAGTAAGATACTGGCAAACACAATGCAACAAATCATTAAGACTATACACCATGACCAAGCAGGATTCATCCCAAGGATATAGGGATGGTTCAACATACACAAATTGATAAATGTAGTACACCCTATTAGTCAAGGACAAAAATCATATAATTGGGGCAAGATAGCTCAGCAGTTTAATATGCCTACTTAGGCAAGCTTAGGCAAAGTGCAGGGACCACGGTTTGATCCCCAGGACCACATGCCCCACCAGCCCCGCCCCCAAGGCACGCTGAGCTGGCCACCAAAAATTAATTAATTAATTAAAAAACATATGATCGGGCCAAGGAGATGGCTCAATAGAATAAGCACTTCCCTGGCAAGCACAAGGGCCTGAGTTCAATCCCCAGTCCTGCAAAAAAAAAAAAGATCATTTCAATAAATGCACAAAAAGTGTTAGACAAAATCCAACACCCATTCATGATAAAAAAAAAACCCTACAGAAAAATGGAATAGATGATTTTTATCTCAATATGATAAACCATCTACGACAAACCAACAGCCAACATCATACTAAATGGACAAAAACTAGGCTGAGGATGTAGCTCAGTGGCTCAGCAGCACAGCACCTACCTGGCAAGCATGATGCCCTAAGTTCAATTCCCAGTACTAAATAAATAGACAAAAACTGAAAGCTTTCACTCTATAATCAAGAACAAGACAAGGATATCCACTGTCATCACACTTATTCAGTATTGTTCTAGAAGCTGGACATGGCAGCACACACCTGTAATCCCAACATTTGGGAGGCTGAAGCAGGAGGATCAAAGCAAGTCTGAGACCAGCCTAAGCTACAAAGTGAATTCAAGGCCAACTTGAACTGCACAATGAGACCCTGTCTCATAAAAGGACCAAAAAAAAAAAAAAAAATTAAGAACAAAATCAATATAGCTCTGGAAACGTTAACCAAGGCAATTAGACAAGAGAAAAAACAAGGATAAGAAAGGAAGAAGTTAAACTATTTGTGGATGACAAGATATTCTACATAGAAAACTCCAAAATTCAGTACTGGATACAAAGTCAACACTCAAAAATCACTAGCATTCTTATACACAAATAACAAACCGAGAAATTCAGTAAACAACACCTTCCATGATAATATCCAAAAGAATGAAATACCTAGGAATCAATCTAATGGAGGATGTAAAATACCTCTACATTGAAAACTACAGTACTCAGAAAAAGGAAGTTGAAGAGAACATCAAAAAATGGAACGATATCCTTTGTTCTTGGGTAGAAAAAAAACAATACAATTAAAATGGTCACACTTTCAAAACTGTTATACAGATTTAATCCAATTCCAATCAAAATATCAATAACATGTCTCACAAGATTAGAGAAAATAATTTTAAAATTAATTTGGAACCAGAAGAGATCTGGAATAGCAAGAGCAAGTCTGGGCAACAAAGGCAAGGTAGGGGGCATCATAATCCCTGACTTCAGGTTATACTACAAATCTACTACGATTAAAAAAAGAAAGAAAAGAAAAAAACACCATGGTACTGGCAAAAATAAAAGACCCAAGGATCAATCAAACAGATCTGAAGATGTAGAAACAACTCCAAACATACTCAGCCATCTTATCTTTGTCAAAGAAGCCAAATATTTTCACTGAAAGAAACTATTTAACGAATGGTGCTGGAGCCACAGATTTAGCTGCCATGGAGTTAGCTAAGTGACACAACTGCCTGGCAAGCATGAGGTCATGAATTCAATTCTCAGTACTGGGGAAAAAAAAAGAATGGTGCTGGAAGAAACTGGCTTTCCACATGCTAAAGATTAAAACTAGACCCATTATCTTTCACCATCATTAACTATAATCAAAATGAATCAAAGATCTAAATGTTAAGAAAGAAAGAGTAAATCTGCTAGAAGATAAAATAGGTAGAACTTGGGCTGGGGAGATAGCTCAGATGTCTCAGTGCCTGCCTGGCAAGCACAAGGACTTGGGCTTGATCCCCCAGTACCACATGCCGTTCTGGCCCTGGAACCAAAAGCACACAGTGCCGGCCACCAAAACCAGACAGGGTTACACACCTATAATCCCAGAGCTGGGGAGGCTGAGACAGGAGGATTACTACAAGTCTGAGCTGCATAGCGAAACCCTGTAGTAGACAGACAGACAGACAGATAGGCAGGCAGGCAGACATTAAAAAAAATAAATAAAAATAAAAACAGGTAGAACTCTTATTAAAGACATAAGTGTAGGGGCCAGGGAGATGGCTCAGTGGAATAAGCGCTTCCCTGGCAAGCACAAGGGCATGAGTTCAATCCCTGGTTCTGCCAAATAAAAAATAAAAAAGACAAAGTGTAAGCAAAGAACAAAAAAGTCAATCACGCGGGAGCTATTACAAAGGATCAATACCTAGAATCTCACCCTATTAAAAAGCAAAAGCTTCTGCCCAGCAAAAGAAATGATCAACAGAGTAAAGGGACAACTCAGAGTGGGAAAATTTTTTAACCAATTGTTCCTCAAAAAAAGGAGTAATCTAATAAAATCAATTTTTAAAAAAAAGAAAGAAAAAGGACTAATCTAGTGGTGTGCGCCTATAATCCCAGCTCCTGGGAGGCTGTAAACAGGTGGATCACTATGAGTCCGATCTAGTGTGAGATCCTGAACACCCTTGTAGACCTTTCCCTAAAATTCCAAAACTAAATAAATAAATAATAAAAAAAGAAAAAGGACTAATCTAGAATATATAAGGCATTGAAAAAAATCAGACCCTCACCAATTTAAAGACCCGATCCAAAAATGGCCATCTGAGATACATACACAATTCTCAGATAAAGTACAAACAGCAAATAAATACATGAAAAAATGTTCAACATCACCGGTCACTGGAGAGCCACAAAACTAAAACAACACTGAGATTCATCTCAGTCCAGAAAGAATAGCTATTATCAAGAAATAAACCAATAACGAATGCTAGATGGGCTGTGGGGAAAAAGGAATTCTCTACTGTTGGTGGGAATGTAGCCTGGGGCAACCACTATGGAAATCAATGTGAAGACTCCTCAAAAAATAAGTACTAGAAGTCACACTTGACCCAGCTATTCCTCTTCTTGGTATCTTCCCGAAAAGCATCACAGCACAGCAATGTATGACACGCATATCTATAGCAGCACAGTTTGTAATGCCCATCAACCAACGAATGGATAAAAATGGTTTTATACAATGGAGTACTGCTCTCCCACAAAGAAGGATAAGCTCGGGATATTCATATCTAACTGGATGCTCCTCGAGACCATACTCTGAAGTGAAATAAAACCAACACACATCAAAATACTACAGTTTCTCTGGTGTGAGGAACCAAAAGTGTAAGTAAGAATCAAAATATATAATAGATATTGGGAAATGGGAAGAAAATGTTCAAATGAGAAGGGGAACAAGGGAAGGGGTAGGGGAAAAGGAAGGAAGGGATAAAAGAAAAGGAAAAACATGGAAACAAAGCTTTTTAAATGACAGGAAGGAGTTGAAGGGGAAGAGGAGGATGAGGAAAAACAATAAGCAAGACGTATAATGTACAGGCACAAATTCTGTATGATGAATGTTATCATTATGTATATCTAAAATATACCAATAAAAAAAAATTTACAAGGCTCAAGAAGGACTGTGGCTAGAAGGTCAGCTGCCCAACATGCAGGGTAGTCTGCATGGCAGTAGGGTGGGAAAAGGTATATAGCAGAGAAAAGGGTCCAGTGCCCACCACAGACAGGACACAGCCCTGGACATGAAGGCACGGGGGCTCATACTTACAAAGCGAAGGCTATCTCACGTGAGCCCTGGCTGAACCAGGAGCACCCATGCAGAATTCTCCTCTCGGAGGAGCTGTCCCAAGAAAAGCCTGGACGGCCCAGGACACGAGGCTCCACCCTCCACCCTTGGGCCCCACCACTCAGCTGTACACCCTGCACCCTGTTCCAGGTAAAGGTACTAAAAGGACAGCTCAGCCAGCTCCCAACTCCCCACTGCACAGGGACATGACAAAGCCATGCCACACCACAAGTGGAGACATGGGGAAGCAGCCATCTGTCCACACAGTGACACACGGGGGACCTGGGAAAGGCTCATCTGCACTCCTAAGTGAGGCAAAACCCTAGGGTCCCACTGGACTTACCTAGACACCAGGACAGCAGCCGCATCTCGAGCTTTGTCACTGACAAGCAAGTAGGACTACGAAAATTTGATAGGTTTCAATTACTATTCTTATCTTTATTCTAAATTTCCTATAATGACTATATATGAAAGTCAGACTATATATTGAAAATCAGACATAAAATGATTCCTTAATTTCTTTTACCATTACCACTAAACATGGCATAAGTTCTAATGCTTAACAGAATACATGCATCATCTATAAAGAAATGTTTGCCAACATAAACCTGACCTCTGAGCTATCACAATTTCAAAAAAAGTTTAGGTGGAATTTTGCCTCACTGAAAAATACTAGCAGTTAAAGAAACAACTAACTACCAAAAGCCTACCCAAATATCAAAAGCTTACACTCAAACTTCAGGACAGCATTAACAGCATTTATTGTGAAAGAAGACATCAATAACAGCAGGTCACATACACAGCCACGCTCACCTCTGCTATCTGCAGAATGCGGTCCATGATGGGCTTCTGGGCCTGCCCCACCTCGGTGCTCAAGTTCCCATCAAGGCGTGAAAGGTCGAAAGGGATCAAGCAGGTCATAGAGAGCCACAGTAAAAGCATGTAGCGGGTCTCCCACGTCTAAGAAGCCAAGTCAGACAGAATTAAAGCACAGAACTGACCGTCATGTTCCCCAAACAAACCTGCTGCCCTCCCTCAGCCCACCAGAGCTATCCACCCAAGAGCCAGGCAGGCACACAACCACCAGCCAGCCCCACATCCCTCCAGCATCTCCACCATGCACCCCCATTCTGGTCTCAGCTAACTTGGCAAAAAAGAAAAAAATACATATATATAAAAGTGAACACAGGAAAATCACACCCACAGAGTAGCTGCTCTTCAGTGACACCTTTCAAAGTGCAAACCAGTCTTTTTCAAAAAGGGAAAACCAGTCAGATACGACGGTGCATGCCTGAGATTCCAGCTCTCAGAAGGCTGAGGCAGAAGGACCCTATTTTTGAGTCCAGTCTCAGCAACTTAGCAAAACATCTATGTATGTAACTTAAAAGAGAACTCTGGGATTAATACCATCCACAGTGCTCACAAAAGAAAAGAAAAGAAAGGAGAAGAAAAGAAGGGCCAGGGAGATGGCTCAGTGGAATAAGTGCTTCCCTGGCAAGCACAAGGGCCTGAGTTCAATCCCCGGTTCTGAAAAAAAAAAAAAGAAAGAAAGAAAGAAAGAAAGAAAGAAAGAAAGAAAGAAAGAAAGAAAGAAAGAAAAGGGAAAAACAGACTTTCAAATAAAAAAGGAAAGGAGTGCCATTAGGTACTTGGGGGGCTGGCGAGATGGCTATGTAGAATATGCGACAAGGGCCTGAGTTTAATCACCAGTTCTGCAAAAAAAAAAAAAAAGGTGCTTGGAGGTGTAGCTCAGTTATGCAGCACCTGCCTAGCATATGCTAGGCTCTACATTCAATCCCTAGCATAAGAAGCAAAAAAAAAAAAAAAAAAAAGACCTTACTTTCAGTAATCAATATAACAAGAGTTCACTCCGGGGGCTGGTGAGATGGCTCAGTGGTCTAAAGCACCTACTTAGAACAAGCTTAGCAAAGCATCAGGGACCGCGGTTCAATCCCCCA
>NW_004524688.1:5689909-5697559 GCF_000260255.1 Octodon degus
AGATAGCTCAGTAGAATAAGCGCTTGCCTGGCAAGCACAAGGGCCTGAGTTCAATCCCCGGTTCCACCAAAAAAAAAAAAATTCAGCTAACTTTGGGGCTGGTGAGATGGCTCAGTGGTCTAAGGCACCTACTTAGAACAAGCTGAGCTAAGCAAAACACAGAGACCACGGTTCAATCCCCCAGCACCACATGCCAGCCAGTCCCGCCCCCTGGTGGGCTGAGCTGGCCACACACACACACACACACAAAATAAATAAATAAATAAAAAATCTTTAAAAAAAAAAGAGTTCACTCAGATGCCCAGAAGAGTAAGGAAAGAAGGAAGAAGGGTGCTCAGCACACAGGCACCAGCAAAAGGCCCAGGCAGGAGTGGGCTATGACGTTTAGAACAGTTGAAAACAGGCAATGCATGACGCACACAGTCAAAGCTATGCTTTGCTACGTGCATGTTGTGCAGGAGGCCACACAGGCAGGCAGCTGCTGACGTCCAAGAGTCTGGACGCAGAAGGCTGCCCCTAGTCTCGGCTCCCGAGGGCGACTCACTGGCTGGTGTGCCGTGTGCTATGTGCCGCAGCCTGCCTGCCTTCTGGAGTCTGCAGTCTGTACCAGCCAGCCCTGAGTGCCTGTGTAAGCAGCCCCAGGAAGACATGGAGCCCAGGTTTCAAGACTATCTGGGGAACAAGTGCTGGGCGTGCTCTGCATCCTTGTCGTCACCCCCCACAGCCCACAGGATGAGTGCGCCATGTCCTATGGGTCTCCCCAGGGAATCACAGTGGGCCTGCACCGTCCGGGGGACCCAGCACAGCACATTTCAAGTGAAAAAGCATACCGTTTTCTCTATGAAGGAGAAAAATTTAAAGCAACATGTTAGTAAAAACTAAACGGAGAAGTGAGATAAAGCTGAAGAAAAGGGGACAACTGACAGCAAGGAGTGCAGCCAGCAGCACTGGCGCTCACCTCATGGTCTGCGGGGTTCTGCTCTGAGATCATATCTAACACAGGCTGCACATCAGCTACTTCATGAGGAAATAAACGAAGAAATATTTTATATCCTCGAACCTATCAAATAAAGAGACACTGAATTACTACACAGTTAGAAAGTAGAGAAAGAAGCAAAGTTATCTTTTCTCTTTCTCATCAAAAGCCACCACCTAGCCAGACACGTTGGCATGTGCGTGTAAGCCCAGCACCCAGGAGGCAGAGGCAGGAGGACTGCCGGGAGTTTGAGGCCAGCCTAGCTACAAGAGCGAGTTTAAGGCCACACTAAAATACAGAGTGAGACTCTGTCTCAAAAAACAAACAACAAAAAAGGCACTACCTAGCTTGTCATGGTGGCACATGCCTGTAACTCCAGGACTCAAGAGGCTGAGGCAGGAGGATCACTGTGAGTCTGAGGTCAGCTTGGGCAACTTAAGCAAGTTCAAGGCCAGCCTGCACTACATAGTGAGACCCTGTCTCAAAAAATAAACAAATAAATAAATAGCCACCATCTAGGCCCCAGCGATTAGACAGAATGTGTCATTTTGCAGTGACCTTAACAGAACCACAAGGGCAGTCTTCACCTCCCAAATAATTTCACCTGTCAACATGCGGCATGCGTATTTGGCTCTCCAATCTTACAAAAGGCCCATCAGAAGCACAGCTGTGTCCACAGCCATACCACGTGAGCTCATCTGATCTCAGAAACTAAGCAGGGGGCTGGCTAGCACCTGGATGGGAGAATCACAGATACGCTACAATCACACCATTGCCCTCCGCCACCTATAAGAAGTATGCCTCACAAACCTCGCAGGTCACCAGATCCATCATCTTGGCTTTTTATTTTAATTTATTTTATTTATTTGTTTGTTTCTTAGGACAGGGTCTCACTATATAGCTTATGCTGGCCGCAACCTCATGCCGATCCTCCTGCCTCAACCTCCCGAGTGCTGCGATTATAGACATGCACCACCGCACCTGGCTCACTAACACTTCTGTAAAGTGTCCACCGTGTCCTCCAGCCAGCCAGGGCCTGTCCCTGCAGGCGTGCTGGCAGCTGCATGAGACAGCCAAGTCCCTCCCATGGTCAGAGCTGCAAATGAGCCAGTACCAGGCCTCCCCCAGGGCCTGCAAGAGAGCGAGGCTTGGGACCCGCCTGGCTTCCTCAGGCTGTACGGTAAGCTGCCCAAGGAAACCCACCCATGGAAAGTCAAGAAGCATTCCATTTCTACCAGGCTCTGCCTTCTCTTTCTATGGAACTCCACTTCTGCCAAATGTCCCCCTCAACCACTAAGATCTGAGCCCCCAACATATGGTTAAAGAGAAAATGAAATCTCTAAATCATGTCTAAGAAACATGTTTCCTGAGAAGCAGCACTTTGGAGAGCAACTTCTTGACCAAGTATGTGACCAAAGCATCCATCAACTCTATAGAAGTACACAAATATTACCTTGGTGATGATGTACAGAAATTTAAAAGCCAGATGTACAAGGGTGCCAGGTGAGGTCCTGTCCTGCACTATGTCCAGCAACAAGTTCATCATCCACTCTGGGAAACAACATATATCAAACATCAAATATTAGTATGATACGGAATCAAAATACCAAAACAAAAGAGCATGGTTAAATACCTAAGGCCTATATGATACGGCAAAGGAGAAATAATATTCATCTCATCTCATTCACATTATTATACTCTCAAATGTAAAAAAAAACAAAATCTAATCCATATTTTTTTTTTCAGTTTTTGGAACCAGGGATTGAACTCAGGTCCTTGCACCGCCAGGCAAGCACTTATTCTACTGAGCCATCTCCCCAGCCCCTCTAATCCATAGTTGATAGATGATCTCTGCCATCACTGTGACTTCCCAATGTATTAACACAGAAAAAAGAGAAAGAGAATTTCTGATTTCGGCC
This sequence comes from Octodon degus, assembly GCF_000260255.1. Taxonomy (NCBI): domain Eukaryota; kingdom Metazoa; phylum Chordata; class Mammalia; order Rodentia; family Octodontidae; genus Octodon; species Octodon degus. Next base: position 5,692,805 of record NW_004524688.1, read on the forward strand.
ATAAATGAGTAAGTGATCTGGAATTTGCCCTTTTACATTAAAAGTTAGAAAACAGCAAAATTGGGCCAGGGAGATGGCTCAGTGGAATAAGCGCTTCCCTGGCAAGCGCAAGGGCCTGAGTTCAATCCCTGGTTCCGCAAAAAAAAAAAAAAAAAAAAATAGCAAAATACACACAGCTTTGATTTTTCTGACACAGGAAAACAGGCAGTCCACATGTGCTCCCTGAAACGGGACAAGCACTGACCAATGCTGTCCCGTCTGTACAAAGACAAGGATGGAACCTGGTGAAGGGAAGAGCCATGCAGAGCACAGGATCACAGAGACAGGCACCCAGGGACAGAGTCAGCTGAGCTGTGAGGGCAAGGGTCCAGGGAGAAAGCCCACAGAACATGAACTCCACAGGTCAGCAGGCAGGTCCTGCAGCCCTGGGCTGAGTCCTCATGAGCCTAGGTGGAGCCCAGAGGCCAAGTGAGGAGCAGGAAATACCAAGATCCAAGGTTCTCATGACTCAGGGCACCAACCAGGACACCAGAGAGGCCTGCATAAAGCCAAACTAGAGAAAGGCTAAAAGGCTGCCCCCACGCTGCTTAAAAGGTTGAATGAAGCTACACAGTCTACAAGTCATACCACTTCCTGCTAAACTCCAGCACACTGCAAAGGACACAAAATTAGAGCACTTGGTCATGGAACAAAAACAATGCACCAGGTAACTGAGACTATCAACATCACTGGATTCAGAAATGGCTACAAAGGTGACTGGGCTGTGAGGGCCCTGCCCTCCCCAAGGGATGAACATATTGCCAAGCTCACTTCCAAATGGGCCATCCGGGAGGGGACACTACTTGAAGGAAGTGGGTGAAGGGCATGTGACCTTGGGGACTCTATTTGGTTCCTGGCCCCTATCCTTCACGCTCTTGCCCTGTGGCTTCTTGGGGTAAGTTAACCAGCTCTCTTTTGGGGATCTCACTGGCCAAGTTTCTGTCCTAGAGCCAGCAGACTATGGACTGAAACCTCTAAAATCACGCAAGAAATAAATCTCTCCTTTAAGTTGCAGATAGCAGGTAATGAGTCTTAACAATTGAAAGATGACCAATGTAGCATCCAAAGGAGCACAAAGATGGTGAAGTGGTACGCAGCAGAGAAAGAGCTTCTCAGAAGGTTACCATCCCGATGTTAGAACATAGCAATGTGAGGAAGCCAGGGAGGATCTAAGGCATGAACTGAAACCCACAGACAGAGTAAAGAGACAATGAAGGAGGAGACAGCTGGTGAGGCTTTCTCCCTGAGTCAGGACTCACCGTGCCAGAGAAGTGATTCAAACTCATGGACACACTATGACTGCGGGCAACCTCAAAGGCCTCCACAGACAGATGCAGCAGAGGCAGGGAGCAAAGGATGTGAAGAACTGCACCAGCTAGAGTCAGTCACATGAGAGATAGCAATTGGCTGGAAACCATTTAGAGAGTGGCCAGCTGAGCTCAGAAATCAGACATTACAAAAAAAAAAAAAAAAAAAAAAAAAACTGATCATAGACATCACGGCAGAAAACACGATGTCTAATAGGGAAAAACAAATTGACATACAGTTAGGTAAGGAACATAGAACTCCAAATACCCATTAAAAAAAAAAAAAAAAAAAAAAAAGAACAGGGCCAGGGAGACAGCTCAGTAGGACAAGTGGTTGGCTGGCAAGCACAAGGACCTGAGTTCAATCCCCAGTTCTAAAAAAAAGAAACCTACAGCCAGGCATATCATAGTCAGAACTCCAAAATCTGAACACAAGAATAAAATCTTAAAAAGCTATTAGGGAAAAGAATCAAATCACCTATAAAGGAAAGCCTATCAGCACAAAATCAGACTGTTACAAAAAGGCAAATCAACTAGACCAAAAAAAAAAAAAGAAAGAAAAAAGAAAAAAACATCAACAATGAAATACTGCAACTGAACCAAACTTGTGAACAAATAGACTTAAAAGATATTTGCAGGGCTGGTGAGATGGCTCAGTGGTCTAAAGCACCTACTTAGAACAAGCTAAGCTAAGCAAAAGCACAGCGACCGCGGTTCAATCCCCAGCACCACATGCCAGCCAACCCCGCCCCCTGGTGGGCTGAGCTGGCCACACACACACACACACACACACACACACAAAATAAATAAATAAATTTAATAAAAAAGAGATATTTGCAGTGTTCCTCTCCACAACATCAGAATACACATTCTCAGGTGCAAAAAACACCCACCACACAATCGCTCACAGAACACACAAAGGAACTGAAATTATTCCATGTATGTTATCAGACCACCAGTGCCATAAATTTTGGAAATTAAAGGCAAGAAAAACCACAAGAACTTCATAAACACATGGAAATCAAATAGAATCCTCTGAACAACCAATGAGATGAAGATTAAAGAAAAAATTAGACTTCTTCCGCAGTTAAATGATAATGATAATACAACATACCAGGATTTATGGGGCACAATCAAAGCAGTCCCAAGAGGGAAATGTATAGCAGTAAATACCCATATTAGGAAAACAGAGCAACTACAAACAAACAACTTAATGGTAAACCTCCAACTTCTAAAAAAAAAGAAGAGCTTTTTTTGCAACTATGGCCAAGATTAAGGCTCGGGATCTTCGAGACAAGAAGAAAGAAGAGTTGTTGAAACAGCTAGATGACCTGAAGGTGGAGCTGTCACAGCTGCGTGTCGCTAAAGTGACGGGCGGCGCGGCGTCCAAGCTCTCCAAGATCCGAGTTGTTCGCAAATCCATTGCCCGTGTTCTCACTGTCATCAACCAAACCCAGAAAGAAAACCTCAGGAAATATTACAAGGGCAAGAAGTACAAGCCCCTGGACCTGCGGCCCAAGAAGACGCGAGCCATGCGCTGCCGGCTCAATAAGCATGAGGAGAAGCTAAAGACCAAGAAGCAGCAGCAGAAGGAGCGGCTGTACCCTCTGCGCAAGTTTGCCGTCAAGGCTTGAGTGGCATCACAATAAAACTCAAACTCTGAAAAAAAAAAAAAAAAAAAAAAAGAAGAGGAAGTTAAGCCAAAATCTCATAGGAGGAACAAACTATGAATATCACAGCAGAAATTAACAAATTGGAGACTAAGAAAACAGTACAAAGAATCAGTGGATTAGAGTTTGTTCTTTGAAATATTAAATAAAATCAAGAAACCCTTTGCCTATCTTATGGGGAAAAAAAAAGGAAAGTCTCAAATACACAATTAGGAATGAAAAGCATGAAATCTCAACAGATCTGGCAGAAATTCTTAAGATCATCTATCCTACTATGAAAACTTGTATTTTAATCAGATTAAAAAATATAGAAGATATGGACAAATTCCTAGATACATATGAAATACTAAAGCTGAATCAAGAAGATACAAAAAAAACCAATATACATCAATGAAATCAAAGATGTAAGTAAAATCCTACCAATAAGGAAATGCCCAGAACCTAATGGATTTGCTGTTGAATCCTAGAAGAAATTTAGTGAAGACCTAATACCACTACTTCTCAAACTCTTGAATGAAATTGAAAGGGAAGTAATACTCCCAAATTAATTACAGGAAGCAAGCATTACCCTGATACCAAAACCACAGAAAAACCCAGCTAAGAAAGAGAACTATAGGCCAATCTCCCTAATGAACACAGACTCAAAATATTAAGATGCTGGTTGGGACTGGGGATATACATCAGCACTGTAAGTGCCTGACTGGAAAGTACAAGGTCTTGAGTTCACTCTCTGGTACCACACACACACATACAAAAAGATACTGGCAAATGGAATGCAGTAATATGTCATGAAAATTATACACCATGACCAAGTGGGATCCATTCCAGGGATGCAGGAATGGTTCAACACACATAAATCAATAAATGTAACATACTAACAGAGCCAAGGACAAAAACCATCTGATCATCTCAACAGATGGAGAAAAAGTTTCTGACAGGAGTTATGTGGGAGCTTCCAGCTACCCTGTGCCAGCGGGACCTACCGGTTCCAGCCCAGGCACAGTGTGGGTAAGACCCTCTTCCACCCCCTTGGGACACCCCCCACCGCTCCGCAGCACCTCCCCAACCCTGCCCGCCGAGTAGGAATTTCTGTCGCGTTCCAGGTACCCCCAGATCCAGTCCAAGCCCAGGCCCAGTGAGTGTGTGGGAGAGCTGCCTCTCCCCGCTACTCCACCTTGTCCCCTCCAGACTCAGCTCAGGCCTGGCATACAGGCCTGGGGTGAAACCCTGCAGCTGCAATCCCTACAGAGAGAATAGGGGACAGAACCACCCAGCTAGTCCAGGAGCAGAACATCTTGCCAGAGGGGCACAACAGGTTCACCCCCAAGGGCAGCAGCAGGAAGGATCTAAGCATAGCAGCCAGACCCAAGCCAGGCATAACTGGATAAATCCAAACTTTGTAAATCTGCGCCTGAACTTCAGCAGGTGCTAAAGTTATAACTGCACCAAAGATCTACAACAAAGGTCAGAAGACAGTGCTACACAAAATGACAACAAGAAGGAGCAAAATGCAATCTCAGAACCCAAACCCACCCATAACAAGTGTAGAGCACACTAACACAGAACAAATTGGGAATCACACAGCTGAAATCAATGAATCAATGGCTTCTGAAATAAAGAAACAACTGCAGAAAAGCATAGAGGAACTCAGATTGGAAATGAAAAAAGAAATCCCTGAAGTAATAACATCTGCAGTAAGGAATCAAATGCAGAAACATATGGAGGAAACCCAACACCCA
>NW_004524688.1:5698697-5699816 GCF_000260255.1 Octodon degus
AACACAAGAGCAAAAACAGTTAAAAAAAATAGCATTCAAATAACATGTCAATCATAAGTCAACACATCTCAATTATAACCATCAATGTAAATGGACTCAATTCACCAATTAAGAGAAATAGATTGGCAGTGGATTAGGAAACAAAACTCAACAATATGTTGTATAAATATGTTCAGCTGCACACACTTAACTCATAAAGAAACTCATAGGATGGGGCTGGTGAGATGGCTCAGTGGTCTAAAGCACCTACCTGGAACAAGCTTGGCAAAGCACAGGGACCACAGTTCGATTCCCCAGCACCACATGCCAGCCAGCCCCGCCCCCTGGTGGGCTGAGCTGGCCCCCCACACACACACAATAAATAAATAAAGATTAACTTTAAAAAAAAAAAAAGAAAGAAACTCATAGGCTGAAAGTCAAAGGATGAAAAACAATACTGCATGCCCCAGCACTTCAGAAAAAAGCAGGGGTAGCAATCTTGTTCTCAGACAGTCTCAACTTCAAACCAAGAATGATCAAACAAAATAAAGAAGGCCACTATATACTAATTAAGAGAAAAATTCAAGAGGAAGAAATAACACTCATAAATATGTATGCACCAAACACGGGAGCACCCATCTATATAAGACAAACCTTAATAGACATGAAAAATCTAATATCCAATACAACAATCTTAACAGAAGACCTTAACACCCCCTTATCCCAAAAAGATAGATCGACCAGACAAAAATTTAGCAAAGAAGTACCAGAACTGAAACAGAGCTTGGAACAAATGGACTTGGTAGACATATACAGAGTGTTCCACCCAACCACAGCGGAATACACACTTTTTTCAGCTGCACATGGGTCTTTTTCTAAAATAGACCACTACTAGTACATAGGTCATGCTTAAGTATATATATAAGAAAACAGAAATTATCCCATGCATATTATTAGACCACAGTGCAATGAAACTGGAAACAAACAACAAAAGAAACCAGAAAAAAACCCTAAATACATGGAAATTAAACAACACCCTACTCAGCAACCAATGGGTCACTGATGAAATTAAACAAGAAATTCAACAATATCTACAATTCAATGAAAATTCAAGCACAACTTGTCGAAATTTATGGGATA
>NW_004524688.1:5702563-5703316 GCF_000260255.1 Octodon degus
AAAAAGAGATCGTATAGGATTTTAGAAAATGGAAAGATATTCCCTGCTCCTGGATAGGAAGAACCAACATCATGAAGATGGCCATACTCCCAAAATTTGTTGTACAGATTTAATGCAATCCCTATCAGACTACCACCAACATACCTCCCAGACCTAGAGAAATTGTTCTTACAATTTATTTAGAACCAAAAAAGATCTAAAATAGCAAAGGCAATCCTGGCCAACAAAGACAAAGCAGGAGGTATTACAATTCCTGACATGAAATGATACTACAAAGCTACTGTAATAAAATCAGCATGGTATTGGCAACAAAATAGACCTGAGGATCAGTGGAATAGATTAGTAGACGTAGAGGCCTCTAGGAACACACTCAGTCACCTGATCTTCGACAAAGGGGCCAAACACGCTTATTGGAAGAAAGATAGTCTCTTTAACAAATGGTGTTGGAAAATTTGACTCTCTACATGCCCAAAACTAAAACTTGACCCAGGTCTATCACCATCCACTAAACTAAAGTCAAAATGGATTAAAGAACTGAACATTAAAACAGAAACACTAAATCTCCTAGAAGAGAAAGAGGATCTCTTGAAGACATAGGGGTAGGCAAAAAGTTCATGAATAAAAATCATATTGCACAGGAAATACTTGAAAGAATTAACAACTGGGACCACCTCTTATTAAGAAGTTTTTGCATGTCAAAAGAAATTACCAACAAAGTCAAAAGACGACCCACAAACTTCAAAAAAATCTTAA
>NW_004524688.1:5703976-5707492 GCF_000260255.1 Octodon degus
AGCACCTACTTAGGACAAGCTAAGCTAAGCAAAGCACGGGGACCGTGGTTCAATTCCCAGCACCATATACCAGCCAGCCTCGCCCCCTGGTGGGCTGAGCTGGCCACACACACACACACACACACACACACACAAATAAATAAAGAAAGAAAGAACTTAAAGGAGGAATTACATATAGAAAGTTACAACACCAATAAAAGGAAAGTGAGAACTTGAGGACTGGACAATGAGGAGTGGGCAAGGAGAAAAGCTAAGAAACACGACAAGGCAAAGCCATGCATTTGTACGCACGAGATGGGTGGGGCAGTGATCTTGGGGTACATCAGCAGGTTTTTCAGACTAGCGGTTAGCTGGTGAGATTCTCACCCTGACTAACTCTATATGCTAGTGCCTGTGAGCCAGGCGGCTGCACCAAGGATGGTGATGTGTAATAGAGGGTTCATGCTTGGAGTGCCTGCCATCCTGGTCTTCTAAATATGTACTTCTTGTCATGACATACCATTTATTGCCATAATGTCTCTCAAGTAAAGGGTTTTTTTGGTTTTGGTTTGGTTTTTTAAAGGGTGATAAACGAAAAAAAAATGTCACAAGAATAAGAAAAAAAAATGTCACAGGTCTGTCCTATTACAATTCTGTATATGGTTAGATTTCTAAATGTCTTCGTAAAATTATATAAATGCTTATTTCTACCTTTATAAAATTATTTTTCCTACATATTCTGTAAGGTCTTAAAGTTCAACATACCAATATTTGACGGAAAATACCTGTTCCATGAGATGCCAAAGATGTTTGATATTTAGACAGATAGGGAAAACCGAACTGCATATATTACAGGTTAATAATAAGCTTCTCTTCTGGAGGGCTAACAACCTAAGTTAGCAGTTCAAAATTGGAGAAAAGGAAGGGCTGCAAGGTCAGTCAACATTTTGGCCCTCACCTTTCAAGATCAGTGAAGACTCAGGACATAGGAGAACCTGTACTGTAACAACATGTAACTCAGTTGTGCTCCAAATTTTCTGATCAAGAAGATCATGGAGCCACAGAGGAATGTGATCGATGATGTATCGATGTGTGACTAGGGAGAGTCACATGGATAGAAAAAACATTCTCTCAGGCTTTCACAGAAAGCAAACTGGTCAAGCAATGGCCGTGACTCAACCTCATGGCTGACACTGACAAAGGATCTACAAAGTGCAGTACAGGGCTACAGGATAAATCCTGAGGGTACTTGACAGACCATATCAGATACAAAAGTTACATTTCTTACTATATAGGTCTTGCTTTATCTTGGTCTTAACCACCCAGAAGAAAAATATAAAAACGAGGTATAGAAAGTAAAGCCATATTAATACAATGAGCTGTAAAAGGCTCCAGTCAATAACTTCTGGGGATAACCCACTAATATTATAGACTGCTAGACAGTGTTGGATTGTTTAGATGAATTCAAACACCTTAGTATTTAGATGCCAATAGAATATTCACCTCTGACAGGACTAAACAAAAAAAAGGAGATACAAAGGAAAGAATATTTTGTATTTATATACACAAAATAGTTAGGATAGATATATAGCTACAGAAAACTCCCCAAATATAGGTAAAGGTAAACATGCAGAATCCCAAAAACCACAACCAAAGCCTCTCTGAACAAAACTATACTCCTGAAATGTATCAGACTTTTTTTGTTGCTTGGGGGTTTTTTTGTTTGTTTGGGTCTTTTTTGGTTCTTGTGCTTGCCAGGCAAGCACTTACTCCACTGAGCTATCTCCCCAGCCCCCATCACAAACATTTTAAAAGCTGTTAGAGAAGACAATAAATCACATATGAAGGTGAACCCATTAAAATTACATCAAACTTCTCAACACTATGCTTAAGGGCCAGGAGGGCTTTGAGTGAAATGTTTCTTGCCTAAAAAGTAAGAACTTCCAAACCCAATTTACTCTCCTACAGAATTTCCTTCAAAATTGACAGAGAGGTCAGGGGAGATAGCTCAGTGGATTAACTGCTAAATTCAATCCCTGGTACCACCAAAAAAAAAAAAAAAAAAGAAAAAAGAAATGACAGAGAAATAAGGTATTCCCATGATAAGAACCATTCAAGAAATTCATGGGCTGGCCAGATAGTTCGCAATTAAAGCACCTGCTTAGGCAGATGCAGAGACCAGGTTCAGTCACCGGGATGCCATGCCAGCCCCGTCCTTGGGGTGCACTGAGACCACGATTGAGACTGGGCATGGTGATACATGCCTGTAATCCCAGCGCTTGGGAGGCTGAAAACAGGAAGAGCACTACAAGTCTGATCTGTGTAGTGAGATCCTGCAGACCCTGTACTAAATACATAAAAGAAAGAAAAAAAGAACTTCATGACCACCAAATCAGCAATAAAATAACCAAAAATTCCTCAAGGATATTCTAGAGAGACAAGCCTACCATGTAAATAAGTCAAAAATAATGAATGGATCTGACTGGATAAGCAGCTAAGCAAAGAAAAATAAAGAAATACAGAAATCAGCAACAGGAAAATCATGCATGACATGAATAAGTTAAGACTGTGCTTTTCAATAACTCTTAACATAAACAATATCAATTCCCTAAACAAATGGAATTGAGACTCAGAAAGTACAAAGAGGGCTGGTGAGATAGCTCAGTGGACTAAAGCACCTGCTCAAGCAAGAACAGGGATTGCCATTTGAGTCTGGCACCATATGCCATGCCAGCGCTGCCCCTATGGCAGGGTGAGCTGGCCAGAGCCTGGGCACGGTGGCACATGCCTGTAATCCCAGCGCTGGGGAGGCTCAAAGCAGGAGGATCACCAAAAGTCTGAGCTGCATGGTGAGACCCTGCAACAACCAAATACATTTTTAAAAAAAGGTCAGCCTGGGCTACAATAGATACATGAAAAAATGTTCAACACCACTGGCCATTCAAGAAATGCAAACTAAAACAACACAGAGATTCCATCTCATCCCAGAAGGAATGGCTATCTTCAAGAAATCAAACAGGGCCGGCCAAATAGCTCAGTGGATTAAATCCCCTACAAGCAGGCTCAGGGGCTGGGGGTTTGATCCCTGGGCCTGCTGTGCCATCCCCGCCCCCAGGACATGCTGAGCCGGCAATTGAGACTGGGCATGGTGGCCCATGCATATAATCCCAGGTCTTGGGAAGCTGTAAACCCTCCCAACTTAGAGGCAAGTCTGATCTAGTAATGAGACCCTGAACACCCTGTAGACCTTTCCCTAAAATACAAAAAAAAAACAAAAAAAACAAGAAATCAAACAACAAACACTGGAGAAGCTGCTAAGAAAAACAAACCCTTGGGCCAGGGAGATGGCACAGTGGAATAAGCGCTTCCCTGGCAAGCACAAGGGCCTAAATTCAATCCCCAGTTCCGCAAAAAAAAAAAAAAAGAAAGAAAGAAAGACCCTTACCCACTACTAGTGTGGTACAAACTGGTACAACCATCATGTTTGGGAAAAAAAAATCATGTTCGATTTCACTGGTGAAAACAGTATGGAGATCC
>NW_004524688.1:5707592-5708877 GCF_000260255.1 Octodon degus
CTAGTGTGGTACAAACTGGTACAACCATCATGTTTGGGAAAAAAAAATCATGTTCGATTTCACTGGTGAAAACAGTATGGAGATCCCTCAAAAAAAAAACTAGAAATACAAATTCCATTTGAGCCAGCTATTTCCCCTCTGGGTATTTTCCCAAATGAGCTAAAAATCTCATACTACAGAGATACAATATGCACACCTATGTTTACAGTAGAGCAATACATACCAGCGAAATCTTAGAAGCAGCCTATATGTCTATCAATAGATGAATAAAAAATACAATGTTGGGCTGGTGAGATGGCTCAGTGGTCTAAAGCACCTACTTAGAACAAGCTTAGCAAAGCACAGGGACCGCGGTTTAATCCCCAGTACCACATGCAGCCAGCCCCGCCCCCTGCTGGGCTGAACTGGCCATACACACACTAAATAAATAAATAAATAAATAAATAAAAATTTTTTGAAAAAAATACAATGTTTATATAACAGAGTAATACTCTGCCATAAAGGATAAACTTGAGTCATCTGTAGGAAAATGGATGCATCTGAAACCATAATGATAAGTGAAGTAAATCAAGACACACAAGCTGAAATATCACATATGAGAACCTTGATGTAAAAAAAGTGAAAAATAAAAGACAACAGGAAAAAAGGACAAAAAATGTATTGTAATCCAGTATGGACAATGTAGCTAAAAATGTACCTTGATTTAGTATAATTTTTATTTTAATTTAGTATAATTTTGTATGTGTCTTATATGTTTTTTGGCCTAAGTTTGGTTGTTAATCTGGGCTGATGATAATTAACCTGATAAAAACATAAAAGAAATAAATATGAAACTGGCAAAAAAAAATTTTTTTTAAATAGGAGTGGAGGGAAAAACAAAAACAAAAAATCTGGGCAAGGGAGATAGCTCAGCAATCTAAGTGCCTGCCTGGCAAGTGTAAGGACCCAGGCACACCATGTGGGCCAACAAAACCAGGCATGGTAGCATGGTGGCATGGTGGCATGTGGCATACACCTATATACCAGCACCAGGGAGACTGAAATGGGAGGGTCACTATGAGTCCGAGCTGCATAGCAGAGGCCCTGTACCAAATACACAAATAATAATATAAAAATTTTTTTAAAAAAAGAATTGATGTGGGGCTGGAGAGATAGCTCAGTGGTCTAAAGCACCTACTTGGAACTAGCTTGGCAAAGCATCAGGGACTGCGGTTCGATCCCCCAGCACCACATGCCAGCCAGCCCCGCCCCCTGGTGGGCTGAGCTGGCCACACACACACACCAC
>NW_004524688.1:5709731-5710303 GCF_000260255.1 Octodon degus
GGCTGGCATGTGGTGCTGGGGGATTGAACCGCGGTCCCTGTGCTTTGCTAAGCTTGTTCTAGGTAGGTGCTTTAGACCACTGAGCCATCTCTTCAGCCCTAGATAGAGCTTTAAAACAAAAAAAAATGTGAACACCTCCACGGTAAATATTTCCTGACACAATAAACTTTGTGCTTGCGAAACACAATGCCCATGAAATTAAGTAGCTACAAATGACCATGTGTTATACAATTCCATTACAAAAAAGGCTGAAAATAAACAAATCCAAAAAATAAAAGGGCAGGCTGCAGGTCTGGGGGAATAGGGAACGGGACACAGCTCCTTGTGCTGGCGATGGCTGCACCACTCTGACATAATGAAAACACAGACGCGGGTCCTGAAAAGCACACTCAGCCAGGCGAGGCAGCACCTGCAATCCTAGCTCTCCGAGGGGATGAGGCAGGAGGACCGCAAGTTCTACCCTGCCTGGGCAACTTGGTGAGACCCTGTCTCAAAAGAAAATTTAAGGGCTGGTGAGATGGCTCAGTGGTCTAAAGCACCTACTTAGAACAAGCTCAGCAAAGCACAGGGAC
>NW_004524688.1:5710629-5713165 GCF_000260255.1 Octodon degus
ACACACACACACACACACACACACACAAATAAATAAAATTTTTTAAAAAGAAAATTTCAAATGGGCTGAAGATAACGGAGAAGGCCCTGGGTTCAAACTGTGGTACCACAAAAAAGGAAGAAAGGAAGGAAATAAATGATGGATGTAAATTCTGTAAGATCTAGATCATACCCTAATAAAGGTGTTGTTTTTTTAAAAAACCATGTACAGACACATATGCTTTCCATTACAGTATTGCCATTTACAAAATATGTAAGCACAGGATACCAGCTATAAGCAAAACACAAGAGCAACTAAAGATAAAAAATATACCTAGAAATAAGCTTGAAAAAATGTTTCCAGGAACCAGCTCAAAGCAAATTCCCAAACTTTACTGTGGGACACAAATGAGTTGACTAATTAGAGACATTAAATGTATCTCCCCTACATGAATCTGTGCACATAAGAGAACTTTAAGGAGACTTGTCATAAAATAATTCTGAAGTTCAGCTACATTAACAAAAGGGCCAAGATAGCTCAGCGAACTAAAGCACCTGCTTAGGAAGAGCGCAGAGAGTGGGGTTCGATCCCCAGCACCACAAGCCCTGCAGGCCCCAGCACTAGGCACGCTGAGACAGGCGCTGAGACTGGGCATGGTGGCACCTGTAATCCCAGCACTTGGGAAGCTAAAAACAAGAGGTTCACTACGGGTTTGATCTACGTAGTGAGACCCTGTAGACCCCGTACTAAATACATTTTAGAAAGGTGGGGGCGGGGGAGGGTGCTGGTGAGATGGCTCAGGGGTCTAAAGCACCTACTTAGAACAAGCTTAGCAAAGCACAGGAACTGCAGTTCAATCCCCCAGCACCACATGCCAGCCAGCCCCGCCCCCTGGTGGGCTGAGCTGGCCACACACACACACACAAATAAATAAAATTTTTAAAAAAGAAAGAAAGGGGGGGACACACAACAGCAAAGAAAACAAGAGGGTCAGAAGTGCAAGCAGGGGCCAGGGACATGGCTCAGCAGAATAAGCACTTGCCTGGCAAGCGCAAGGGCCTGAGTTCAACCCCTCATTGGGGGGGGCGGGGGGAAACAGAAGCACAAGCAGCTAACAAAACAAAATGACAGGGCCAGCCATATAGCTTATCAGATTACAGTGCCTCATCAGGCAGACTCAGGGACCAGGGCTGGATCCCCAGCACGCCCACCCGCTGGTGCACTGAGACCACAATTGAAACTGGGTGTGGTACAGCATGCCTGTAATCCCAGCAATAGGGAGTCTGCTCTGTGAAGTGATACCCTGTAGACCCTGTACTAAATACATTAAAAAATAATAATAAATAAAATGACAGAGAAAGCAAAGCACACAGAGTCTAATAAAGCAATAAAGTCTAAAAACCAAACCTTATTTCAGTATTGATTGTATTTATATTTATTTCCATTTATTTATTTTTAATATATTTAGTACAGGGCCATCTCACTACACATATCAAACTTGTAGTAATTCTCCTGTTTTCAGCCTCCCAAGTGCTGGGATTACAGACATGTGCCACCACACCCAGTCTCAACTGCGGTCTCAGCACACTCCAGGGGCGGGGCCAGCACAGCATGCCGGGGATCGGACTGGTCCCTCTGCCTCAAAAAGACACTTTAATCTGCTGAGCTATCTGGCCAGCCCTTTAATATTTATTTTAGAAACAGGGTCTCACTGTGCAGTTTAGGCTGGCCTCCAAATCACAGCAATCTTCCTGCCTTAGCCTCCCAAGCACTGAGACTACAGGCATGTGCCACCACACCCAAACTTATGAGTATTAAATGCAGACTGAAAATAATATTTTAGACAGAGGGAGGAGCTGCAAGATCATTCAATGATTGAGGCTCACAGAACCCTTAAGGAAAAACTAACCTTCTTAAGCACACTGCCAAAGGCCAAACACAGAGGAAGAGACTGACAGTTCCGACAAGCCAATATTTTTAAATTTAAGTACACGACATACATTATACACAGTATCAGAAAACATGCAATATGCATGACACAGGACAAAGGACAGCATCATGACCACCACGTCCTTTTCTTAAAAGGGACCTACCTGCCAGAAGCTGAAGAATGACAATGACTGAGCACCATGGGCAGGGCCCAACAGACAGGTTCCGTTAAAAACAAAGGGCCAAGGGTCTCACCTGCACCATGAAAGCAGCACCTCTCACCCCTTGAGCAATGACCCAAGAACACCCACCAAGAGATGAGGCCTAGAGCACCCCTGCCATGCTGCCCTCAGCACAGCCAGCCCTTCAACCTAGTGTTAGCCACTACTTCTGTTACAGCTTATGTTGAGATGTCCCCCAAAGCCTCATGTGGGCCATAGATGGGGCTTCTTCAGGGGTGGCTGGATCTAAAGTGGGCTGCTGGGGTTGATTCATGGTGCAATGCTAGGATCAAGAACAGTAGGATAGGGGCTGGTGAGATTGCTCAGTGGTCTAAAGCACCTACTTAGAACAAGCTTAGCAAAGCACAGGGATCGCGGTTCAATTCCCCAGCACCACATGCCAGCCA
>NW_004524688.1:5713325-5717362 GCF_000260255.1 Octodon degus
CGCGGTTCAATCCCCCAGCACCACATGCCAGCCAGCCCCGCCCCCTGGTGGGCTGAGCTGGCCACACACACACAGACAAATAAATAAATAAGTTAATTAATTAATTAAAAAAAAAAAAAGAACAGTAGGATAGGGGTCAGGGAGATGGCTCAGTAGAATAAACGCTTCCCTGGCAAGCGCAAGGGTCCGAGTTCAGTCCCCGGTTCTGCAAAAAAAAAAAAAAAACAAAAAACAAAAAACAAAAAGAACAGTAGGATTAAAGGTGTAAGTGCTACCTGCCCTAAGTAGTCTGGATAAAATATAAAGGATAGAAAGAGCTGTGGTCACCCCTTGTTTTGCTAACTTTTGTCCACCATGGACTGTTTCTCCTTTGCCATGACACCTTGCCTTGGAGCCAGCCAATTATAGCATGAAACCTCTATGATCTGAGCTAAATAAACCTTCTCCCCTTTAACACTGGATGTTGGGCCTTTTGTCTTCACAATGAGAGAAAAGTAACTAAGACAATTTTGCTGCAGTTGGCTCTCTGGACCCTACCTTCAGTGCAACAAAAGCACGGACTGTAGTAGCCTGTTAGAATTTAAATCCTAGCTACACACCCATTAGCTGTGTGAGCTGGAATAAGTTACTCAACCTTCAGAGCTGTAACATGTAAAGTATGGTACATAAAAACTGGCCTTCCACACGGAGGCCACTGCAGTAAGTTAGTCAGCAAAGCTAAGATACAAAGAGTGGGCCAGGCATGGTGATGCACACCTGTCATCCTAGCACTTGGGAGGCTGAGCAGGACAATCACCAAGAGTTTGAAGCCAGCCTGAGCTACACGGTGAGTTTAAGGCCAGTCTGAACTACACAGTGAGACCCTACCCCTAAAACACAAAAACAGAATCAAAACTGAAAAGATATAAATACACGATCTACATTACAGATGCAGGGATGAGCAACCAACCAGACTAAAAAGGAGAAGTAAACAGTAAGAATTAAGATGTGCTGTGTACATATATCAACTCCCCATGATGAATGTAATTATTTTGTACTGCAAACATATACTAAAAAAACCAAATAATGAAAAAATAATTTTAAAGACTGAAAAGAAGCTTGTTTTGCCTAAGGTAAGTAGGTCCGAAAGGCTCATGGACAGGAGCCAGGGAGATGGCTCAGTGGAATAAGCACTTCCCTGGCAAGCGCAAGGGCCTGAGTTCAATCCCCAGTTCCACCAAAAAAAAGAAAAAGGAAAGGCTCATGGACAATGCTGTGACTAGAAGCAAAAGGAAAACTCAGCACACACAGCCCAACTAGACATGCGTATGTGCCAAAACGGTCCCTTAATGCCTCATACACAGGCCTCCACAGGATGAAAGGAGAGACTCTTTGCTGCCACTCTGCTAATGCTCTTTTTTTTTTTTTTTTTTTTGCAGAACTGGGGATTGAACTCAGGTCCTTGCACTTGCCAGGCAAGTGCTTATTCCACTGAGCTATCTCCCCAGCCCGCTCCTCTCTTTTTGATCTTGCTTCCTGTACTATTTTCTGCCACCCTGAACTGCTGCCCTCTGCCATGTGCCAGCCGAGTATGGACTGAAACCTCCACAAACTGTGAGGTAAATAAACCTTTCTTTCCTTAATTCTGGCTGTCAGGTATTTTGTCCCAGCAATGAAAGAAAAGTAACCAAGACACCCCAGTTTTCGGCGAGGACACACAGGCATGGATCAACTCAAATACCTTGCAGAAGAGCTGGGTGTCACTCCACATGCCTGCCTGTGGAGTAGGCATTATAGTTACAAAAACAATCAGTACAAAACCAGGTCAAATATAAATAATGAAAAACAAACAAAATCACTCTCCTTATGCTACAGAAGCCACATCTCAATGTCTCCATCTGCAAAATGGAAGGGACAAAAGCCCTCCTTCACCACTGTCAGGGTGACAATGGTGAATTCTGGGCAGCACTTGATCCCGTGTGATTACTGCCAGAGAAGCAACCAGATACAACATACACACAAGAAGAGACTTGCTCCTTGAAAGGAAGCAAGGAGAAGGTAACTCAGACACAACTGCACACAGCCCAGGTTAACAGGTAAAACCTCATTACACCATCACAGTCCTACTAAAACCAACTGACTGGGCCTGCTGTCACATGGCACTTTGGACACTCAAGCCTAACTTCTGCTTCTGCTTTTTTTTTTTTTTTTAGTGCTAGGTATTGAGCTCAGAATTTTTCACTGAGCTCTTTCTTGAGAAAAGGTTTTGGCAAGTCATTAAGTTTCCCAGGATGGGTTGAAACTGTCAATCCTTCCTGGCTAAACCTCCCATAGTGCTAGGGATACAGACGTGTGCCACCATACCTGGTCCACCTTGACACCTTCTGCTGCAGCCCACGCATAGGTGCCAGCATAGTATATAAGGCACTGGTGGCCATCTGAAAATGAACTATCAAAATCTTCAACTTTGATGCTTACCAAGGTGTGGATCCAACAGGTGAGGCTGCTCCTGATATTTGTCCAATATTACTAAAAGAAAAATGACATGAAGGTTAACTACTATGCCAAACAAGAGTATGAGCCTTAGACGGCTTCCTATTTAATAACCTACAGGGCAGCTCCACTTCCCAGCTTTAGCCAGTTCCCAGGAACACAACATACTTTGGCTGAGAGGTACCACCCACCACCCACCACCCCTCCAGCCTCCTGAGAGTCACTGTGGCTCAGGTTCCTGCTCCTCCCTTGATCAGCACATCTTCCTCTTGGGTCCTCTCCTCCCACCTCCTCTGGGCCCTCCCTTACTTCCCTCCCTAACGGGGTCCCTTTGCCAGTCCTTCATCCCACATCTATGGTCCCCACCTCTCCTTGTGCTCTCCTCTTCTACTCCTTGGCTGCTGCCCTGCTACCTGCCAACTCTTCAAACCCATAACCCTACAACCCCTTGACATTTTGGGCTATTTGCTTTTACTTCGGCCAGTGGCTGAAACTGCTTCTGTCCAAAAGAAATCTCTCTGCCTGTGCGGTTTTCACCTGCCACACACTTCGTACTCAACCTACCACATGACCACTTCCAAGGAATGAAAAAATGGCTAGGAGTGCTAAATACCACTAGGGCCACCACCCTAGGGTCAGGGCACTATGACTCCAAACCAAGAAGACAACGTTGTGCAGAGGCTTCAGATGAAAAGCTCCGCAAATGTGGCTTTACTGAAATACAAAACCTCGACTGCATCAGGGCCCGTAGGAAATGACTATACGCAAACGTAAACGTCTGGACGTAAAGATCTGGACTGAGGAGCTGTGCAAGCACTGCCCGGTCCTGCCTCGCCCACAAACGCAGTCCCCGCTCCACGTGGCGCAGAGTCCCAGAGCCAGGAGACCCCACCCCGGGGACCACAGGCTGCTGCTATTCCCCGCTCTCACGCCCTCTCTGTCCACCCAGCTGTCCACGGGTTCTAGCCCCGGGGCAAAGAGTACAAAAGAAGCAAGGGAGCCAAATCCCGGCCGCCCAGCCCAGCCCAGCCCAGCCCAGCCAGCGCGCACCGCGGAACCGCTCCTCCACCACCTCCCGCGCCCTGCGCTCGCCGTGCACCGCCTGCAGGCGGCCGAGCAGCGCGCGGGTCTCCTCGCTCTCGCTGAACGCTTCCAGGGCTGCGCCGCGGGTTGATGCGTCGTCCTCTGCCTCGTCGGCTGTACCCATCGCAAGCTCGTCGCTCAGGGCCATCCCGGCTAGCACGTCCCTTAGAACGAGACAGTCCCGGGTGGAATACTCCTTAGGGAGTCTCCGCCTAGTAGCCACCAGCCCCGCCCTGCGACCTCCGACACGTGATCTCCCACCCGCTACGGTGAGCACCAGCTGCCAAATAACCCCTCGAGGGAGTGCCGCCGCGAGGAGGAGAACGCATGCGCAATCTAGCTTTGACGGACGCGACATTGACCTCAAGAAGGCGGAGTCAAAAAAAAAAAAGAAGGTGGAGTCGATGCAGAAGTGGGGCCTGAGCTCCTGCAGGGGGCAGTTTGCAGGTGGGGGCGGAGCCTAGAGGGGAGGAGCGGGACTG
>NW_004524688.1:5718220-5719577 GCF_000260255.1 Octodon degus
AAAAAAAAAAAAAAAACACGAGAATAGAACCTTGTGCTTGGCAGGTAGGTGCTTATGCTGCTGAGCTATCTCCCTAGCATGTATGAACTGATGGATTGCTTCACACAAGAAAGAACCTCAAGTTATTTTTATCATCCTACAAAATACCAGCCAGTTTATGTATCCCACCTCTTTTATATCCTGCTGGTTACTTCACTAATAAGTAAAATTCTTCTGATGCTTATGCACTCTGCATCAACGCACAAATCTCGTGCCTAATATGTTAAGCGTTATAATTTGAAACCAGTCATTCTAGAACCTGCATCTTCACTAAAGTAGAAACATTCATGTTTTGGCAGAAGTGGGAAGAGTGGGCAGGTGTTACTAATAATGAGACAGGTGACAGTGGGGGCCACCACTCGAGCCAGGCACCTTAGAAAAACTTCAGATGAGACAGCTGGTGATCCAGCATCAGGCGAAGCCAACTGGATGTCCCCAACTGGACCAGCTCTACTCCAGGACTCAGAACCCCATGAATGTTGCAGGATGTGAGAGCATTGCCTTTTTCCCAGAGAAGTAGCTGCAGTGCCCACCTGTAGCCTAGACCAGAGTTCTCTCGCCTCCCGGTCAGCATAGTCCTTCTCGATGAGGTCTAGCTGTGCTTGGAGTCGATGCCTGGTGAAGAAGGTCGGCCAGTCATCCTGCCAGTCATTCACCTGGAGAACAACAGGCCAGCGCTGCAACTCAGCCAATCTGCCTGATCCCATAGCAACCACTGAAGAACACAGCCAAGCATTGTAACTAGCAAGCCAATAGAGATAAAACTAATCCTAAAATACTCCAAAACAATGAAGATGAAAAGCGAACAAGAACCCAAGGGCAAATAAAAAACAAAGTGGAAAATGGCAGACTCAGACCCAAACACTTGAGTATGCACTTTAAATGTGAATGTTAGAAATACATATTCTAATTAAGTAACAGAAGTTAAGAGACTACAAAAATAAAACAAAAGCCAACTCTAAGTTGTGGGCAAAAATGTACTTTGTATACAAAAATAAGTAGATTGGGGGCTGGTGAGATGGCTCAGTGGTCTAAAGCACCTACTTAGAACAAGCTCAGCAAAGCACAGGGACCGTGGTTCAACCCCCCAGCACCACATGCCAGCCAGCTCCGCCCCCTGGTGGGCTGAGCTGGCCACACACACACACACAAATAAATAAATAAAATAAAATAAGTAGATTAAAAGGATTGAAAAGTTGTAGCCATTACTAAAACTAGTTGAGCTGGGCATGGTGGCATGTCTGTAATCCCAGCATGGGGGAGGCTGAGGCAGGAGGATCACTAGGAGTTCAAAGCTAGCCTGAGCTACATAAATCCT
>NW_004524688.1:5720024-5755102 GCF_000260255.1 Octodon degus
AAAAAAAAAAAAAAAAAATCACAATGGAAAGAGAGTCAAGTGAGGAAGAAGACATAATAATCCTAAACATACCTCTAATAACAGAATTTAAAAATACATGAAAATAAAACTAACAACTACAAAGAGAAATAGATGAGTCCACAATTACAGCCTCCTACAGGTTGAATTCTGTCCTGCTCCTGGAATCCATATGTTGAAACCTAACCCTTGAAGTCATTGTATTTAGAGATAAAGGTTTCAGGAGACAGTCCAAGTTAATTGAAATAAGGGTGGGGTCCTAATATGATAGGATTGGGAGCCCTATAAAAAGAATATGGAAGATTTTGTATCTCCTCACATATGTACACAGATACACACACCAAGGAAATATATGATGACACCAGAATGTCACCATCTTGCCAGCCAGGAAGTAGACCTTCCTTCAACATTGAATGGATCATGGGCTATTGTCAGAGACCAAGCTGTGCAAGGATTAAATTGCTGAAGAAGGGACCCCTGGCTGTGTTAGAAACCCTCATATTCATAGTGCTCTGAAATTCTAGAGCAATAAAACTGTCAACCCTCGAGATGAAACATTCTCTTTTTTTTGTACAGGCTTTCACTACCCACATCAAACTCATGCTGATTCTCCTGTGTTCAGCCTCCCCAGTGCTGGGATTACAGGCCCGTGCCACCATGCACTGACAAAACATTCTCTTAATTGGCAAGTTAATTTAAATACAAATGTTAGAAATACCTATTTCTAACTACATACTACCGTTCTTTCCCAAAGCCCTGGTCATTTTTGCAGGTTCTTGCTTCCAATAGACCCTGTTCTTGCTGGATACCCCCAAACTATGAAACCCAATAAATACAGTGATCCAGAAGAGTCTTTGTCTTTACTTCCAGGAAGTCTTTATCCCAGAGTTTTAACCTTCCTGAATTCCCCAAAACTATACTACTTGCCTCTTTTTATTTAAGCCTTTGCCATATACTCATTTTAGATTGGGGGCTAGGCCAAGTCCCCAGTAGGCCACAACCTTGACCTGGGACTTCCCAACCTTCTGAACTGTAAGAAATTAATCCACTACTAAGACAAAGTTGATCCCTCTCTCAATAATTGATAGAGTAGGCAGAAAAAGCATATAGACGTCAACAACAATATCATTTAATTTGAATAGATTAAAATTTGTAGGATACACTAGCCAATAACAGTCTTATATTTTAAGTGTACATGGAGCATTTATCAAGATAGATCATATTCTGGACCATAAAACCAATAGGAAAGAATTTTAGTCCTATATATAAGTGTCCTCACCTAGGCACTCACCTGCTGGATGAAGCCACAGCACGTCGTGGTGTGGAAGCCAAACTTAGTCACATACTGGGGCACAACACCCTCCGCTCTGCAGCCTGCGAGAGAGGTGTTGCCCTGAGCACTGCTTATGTCCTCTGAATGCTGGACCTCGTAGAGCCCCAGTGCAGGTCCTGGCAGCTGGAGAACACAGCAGCCTGAGCTACCCACGGTTGTGATGAGCCAGATATGGACCTGCCTGGACACTGCCTGGAGCAAGTGGCCCACAGGGCAGGGTGTGAAGCTTCACAAGCCAATCCCACTGGCTTATCAGCTCCATCCAAACTCTTACTTAAAAATCTCATTTCCATAACATGGTGTAGAGGGTCATGGTGCGCAACTCAATCTACGGTTGAAATATTACTAAGTAGTGGGTGGGCTCAGGTCAGGGGAGCCATAGGAGCAGGGCTGTGGACAGGCCAATCTGAACGCACCCACAGTGTTCTCCTCCCCCTTCAGCTTCTCTCTGAGCTTCTGGTTGTAAAGGTGCAAATCAGCCATCTGTTCCCCGAGCTTTGACGCCTGGCTGAGGACAGAAGAAATGCAGCCAATTAAAGCTACAAACAAAGCATCAGTACCCTAGGTGTTCCATTGTAAAGACCTTCAAAGCTACTCTCCCTTCTTTAAAAAGTAGAAAATGAACACCCAGACCAGGACCCTTTCCAAAGAACAAAATGATGAAGTCAGGCAAGGAGCCAGCAGGAGGTCCTCTGCAGAGGGCTCAGTAAGCACCCAGCCCTGGGCCCAGACCTTGGCAGGGGAGAGTGGACAGCAAAGCAGCTTCCCACTCTGCAGACAAATGAAAACTGTGAACAGGAAAACAAGATGACAATTCAGTGACCACACCTTGCTGATGAATTGCAGGAGGATAGAAGTCTTCTCTACACGTTTGCGCTTCCCACATTTTATATAACTATGTGTGACTTTAATGCTTAGAAACCCAGAACTCCTGACAATTAAGACATTCATTTCATTCAGCCCAAACTGAGCTGGCATTAGTGCTTAGTGAAGCACAAAGCAAGGAGTGGGTGCACACATGTTCATTCTGCGCAGCTTCACAAGCTTCACATAGCCAAACCCAAGCAGCAACCTTTTGTCTTTATTAAGAATGGCCCTGGTGCTGGACCCAGGGAACACACATCTGTAATCCCAACTTCTCAGGAGGCTGAGGAAGGAAGGTCACAAGTTCAAGCCCAGCTTGGGCACCTTAGACCCTGTCTCAAGAGGAGACATAAAAAAGGACTGGCAGGGGCCGGGGAGATAGCTCAGTAGAATAAGCACTTGCCTGGTAAGTGCAAGGGTCTGAGTTCAATCCCTGGTTCAAAAAAAAAAAAAGAAAGAAAGAAAGGACTGGGAGTATAGTTCGGTGTGAAGGCCCTACATCAATGGTGGCACTCTATAGCCCACGCACCCCAGTGGGCGTTCAGAGCCCTCTCTGTTGGTACACAGGCCAAGTCACCCCAGCTCTGCCCCAGCAGCCAAGCATTGGCATTCAGGTTTAATTGCAGTGTTGGCACTTTGCAATAAATAAGTGGTTTTGGGTTGCGGTTAGGGCACTCAGTCTCTAAGAGATTCACCATCACTGCCCTAGGTTCAGTCCCTAGTCCTGGAACAAAAACAAAACGGAAGTGTGGCTTCTGGGAATAGGCCATTACCGGGCAGCTCAGCAAGGGCTGCTTTCCATGTCTCTGCGTCCCTCCCTCTGCCTCATTTTCCTTCTGTCTCTTTCCCCAGACTATTTCCTTCTGTATGCAGTGGGAGGAGAGGGGAGAATATACATGTGTGTGTTCCTCCTTTTCATGTCGCTCTTGACCTTTATGTGGGACACACACATGCCCCTTGAGTATGTGCGTCTCTCCACATGTGTATACACATGTGCCCCTCACTCTCTCACACTCACCTGCTCAAACTCTTCATCTTCAAATGCTCCATCACAAAGGCGGCCCCGCCTCCTGGCAGATCAATCACCTTTATGGGCCGAGGCACACGCAGCAGGCCTGTGCCGAGCAGAGCCTCCAAGCTTGCCTTCTCTCCCTCGAACATCAGCCGGGCCTATATCCAGAACACCCCATGAGCAGATTGGCTCTGCAAACTCCCACTCCAACGGGGGACCCTGTCAGCTAGGCTGAGGCACTTGTGGTCCTTGACAGAAGACACCACGTGAGAATCGCAGCCCTGGGACCTCCAAGTACTGAAAGTCGTGAAGGTCTCGGCCCCTGGTGGGGGGAAGGATGCTGTGCCCTATAGCAAGCTTGTGCTGTGGAGGAGAGAGCCAGGTTACAGGGTACCAGGCAGAGCCAACCAGGGGTCCCCTGGGGTCCCCACCATCCCCATTAACCCCTATTGGGGTGGACAAGGCATGGTAGAAGTAAGGGGGCACAAGTTCTAGTTAGGGAAGACTGGGCTGAGATGTCTCCTAGGCCAGACAATTGGAAAGGAGATATACATCCTTGTCACTCCAAAGCCTCCAATAGGACCCAGGGCCTTCCTGAGACAGCAGAGACAAGCCAGACACTCCCCAAGGAGGACTTTTTATTTTTTGTTTCTTCCAAGGCTTCCCCGAGCACCTCACAGCCAGTGTGGTACATCGGATGCTCCTAGAAGCATCAGCTTTGGTTGCAGCAGGCTTTGGCCACAGGTCCATTCTAGGTGTTTCCACCCAGCAGCCTCTCTGGATAACTCTGTCCATCCTCAGTCAGGTCCCTGAGGAGTCCCTCCCCTACCACAACTAAACAGAAATCCTGATACTTCACATTCATCTTTCTCTTCTCTACAAGTAACTTCCTCTGTACCCTGCGCAGGTCAATCCCAGAAGTCCTAATAAAGGCTCTTCCATATGGTATCTTCTTGCCTACTCATGATTTCCATCTCAAGCACAGCAGGTTGAATCGGTAACATCAAAGGCCACTGGCACCAAAAGTGGCCCACAGACAAAGCTGGCAACAGTGATGACCCCTAGCAGCCAGAAAACACACAAAGCAACAGAGAATCGCCAGGCACTGCCATCTCTGGCTGTGGAAGAGCTTCTAAGGCCCGCTGGCAGTGCCTGGCTCCAGCTGTCAAGAGAGTGAGTGACAGAGAGCCACTAACACCAGGAGCTGATGGCCGCTGGTATTCAAGCTCAGGGCTATCTTACCACTAAAAGAGGTACACTTGCCTAATCAGTATTTCTACCCAAACTGAGCAAATGAACCTGCAACCACCTGGTAACACGCATGCCCTCTATTTTTCTAGAGCATTGGCACAAATATCCCAATTAATTTGAGGTGAACTCTCACCTATGAACGTGATGCTTTTGTGAAAGACGTGCATTTATTAATTTTTTTTTTTTTTTCAGAACCAGGGATTGAACTCAGACCCTTGAGCTTGCCAGGGAAGCACTTATTCTACCAACCATCTCCCAGTCCCCAGTGTGGTTTGTGAAGAATCCTGTGTATGTAATTGCAAGTTTGGGCTGGTGAGATGGCTCAGTGGTCTACAGCACCTACTTAGAACAAGCTTAGCAAAGCACAGAGACCACGGTTCAATCCCCCAGCACCACATGCCAGCCAGCCCCGCCCCCTGGTGGGCTGAGCTGGCCACACACACACACACACACACACACACACAAATAAATTTTAAAAAATAATTGCAAGTTTCAAACAAATTAAACCTCATGGATGAGACCAGAACATATATTTTTTTTAATGTATTCAGGACAGGGTCTATGGGTCCACAGCGTCTCATTATATAGATCGGATTTGTAGTGATCCTGCTGTTTTCAGCCTCCCAAGTATTGGGATTACAAGCACGTACCACCACACCCAGTCTCAGGCACCATCTCAGCATACCCCCACGGGCAGGGTTGGCACGGCAGGTCCAGGCATCGAACCCTAGGACTCTGCATCTGCCTAAGCAGGTACTTTAATCAGCTGAGCTATTTGGCCATCCCTCAGAGCATCTATTGCCACACAGGAAAATAACTCCACTCATTAATTTAAAGTAACCAAGGGGAAAACCAGGCACAGCATCCTCAACATGCCAACCTGCACCTGGAATTGTGAGACAGTGCCAAGCCTCCTTGGGGTGGGAGGGCATCCCTGAGCATCAGCCAGGCTCCCAAGATGAACCTCCAAACTATGGGAGCAGGCAACACTGAAGATTCAGACTGCTCCTGGGTGTGGCGTGCATGCCCATAATCCCAGCACTCAGGAGGCTGAGGTGGAGGATTGATGTGAGTTTGAGGCCAGCCTGAGCTACACAGTAAGACCCTGTTCCAGAAAAAAAATTCAGACTACTTACATCGCAAGGACCTTAACTGCCACCTGCTCCCATATCCAAGCGGCAAGTATGTGTGGGCACAGGGAGTTTCTATGTGGAATGGTCAGTTGGGACTCCTCATTTTGTTGGGTTCTAGTCTGAAATCATGTACCTCAGTGGTTCTCTGGGCAACAGTGCCAGGATCTCAGGTCAGGGTGGTCCCAATCTACTACATGTGACCCATCTCCATGGCACTGCTGCCAGGACACTTGGGGTTACCACTCTGGGCTTCTCTGTTTCCCCACATCCAGCAATCACCTCCCCAACACTGCCCAAGGACTATCAATCAGGACCAGGCCATCTACCTGCAGGCCACAGGACCTGCTTTGCCCACATAGATTCTGGGGTGGTAGCCGGCTTGCTTTCTGGGCTAAGGCTAGCTTCCTTCATTTGTGTCCACGCTGTACACACAGCCTTACACAGGAAGGAAGAAAACAGGCTCATGAACCCAGGACGGGTAAGCACCTGTAGGGGATCAGCTAACAGGGGTGCACTCCTATCTTCCCACTGCTTTGGAGGATAACACCCACCCCCTCCAGACTGCAGCAGGGTGCTGAGCCCAGCAAGGGGCAGAAGCAGCCCAGGGCCTCATCTCCACCCATGTGCAAACATTAAAACAGCCCACTAGCATGGGAGTGTACTCTGTAACCCCAGCACTCTGGTAGTCTAAGGCAAGAAGATAAAAGATTTGAGCCCACCCTGGTCAATTTAACGACTTAGTGAGACCTTGTCTTACAACAAAAAATAGAAGGCTTGAGATCCTTTCGAAGGCCCTGGGTTCAATCATCGAACCACAAAATAAAAAACAAAAACAAAAACAAAACTGGTAGGATCCAGGGAAGGACACTGCTTACGCAGCAAAAACAGAACCTCAGGCCTCCAGTGGACTCTCGCCTCGCTCCTCCGCTCTTTCGCGGCGCAGCCCTTGGCGACGCCCCCCACCCCTATCCCATTGCCACAGCACACCTGCGTCTTGCGGTTGACCTTGACGAACACGGGGCCGGAATCCGTGTCGTAGGAGCGGCCCTCGCTGATGTAGCCCGCTCCGGGGCTCCCAAAGGCCCGCAGGGTCGCGGTGCGCAGCTCAGTACGCAACAGCTGCTCCATGACTAGAACTCGGGCTCAGGGGACCAGGATTTGGGGACGATGACAGAGGCCGCGGGGACCCGAAGAAAAGAGACAGGGACCAAGGCTGCAGCGGAACTCTGGGGTAGCCTGTGCGTGCCGCTGCCACTCGGGTGCGCGCTCCCGGTGCGCGCCCCTGATGCGCGGGCCTCTGCTGCTAGTGACAGCTGGTCCCCTGGACAGAGCTCCCAAGCGCTGGGCCCCGGATAGCTCTCTTGCCCTAGCTCTGCTTACCCCTGAGGAGTGGGACAGCAGGTCCCTGGCTACCCTGGAAGGAGAGAGGGGGCAACACAGAAGGGGGTGTCCCCCGTGTCCACAATGCGTGCCTCCACAGTCTGGGCACATCTAGACCCACCTCCTGCGCCACACACAGAGCCAGCGCCTCCTGCACAGCTGAGGGCCTGGGCCCAGACATGCACCGACCCCCAACCCCAAGCACAGGACACTGCCAGGGGTTAGCTGCTGCTGGAAGCCAGCCTCCGGCCGGACTAGGTTCTCATACTCTCCAGTCAAGGCTGAAACTTGAGGGCAGCGTCAATGACGGGGTGCTTGTGCCCATGAGAGATAGTGGTGGCTCTGGGAAGTGTGACAACAGAGATCAACCCCACCCAGGGTGGGGTCTTGGCCACAGAGAAGCTGGCTCCAGGTTACGCAGGCAGGCGCACACGAAGCCAAGCACAACAGATCACGCATGCGCTGTGTTGTGGCGCAGCGGCGGGAGCGTCCCATCCCCCACCCTGCGGCTCTGCTCCACTCAATTCACAGTGGGACGCATCTCCTTCGTAAAGAGTGAGCCCCGGGAGAAGCCGGGTCGAAGCACCACTTACTGGTTTTGGTTTTTGGTTTTTTTTCTTGGTGTCTGTTTTGTGTTTTGTTTTGTTTTGTGCAGTACATGAGACTGAATCCAACGCCCTTGCCCTGAACTACCATATATCCCTGAAATAAACCCAAACATGCTTTTTTTCAGGATGCTCAAATATAAATCCTAGCCCAAAATGAAGCCCCAGGTAAGATCATCAGCCAGAGGAGCATATTTAACACATGCACTGCAACACAGGACATACTGATTTTTAAAATAATAGTATTTAGTATATAAGCAATATTATTGATATTGATAAACTATAATTAAGTCATTGTAAATTCCCAGGCAGAAGCCTTTGTAAACAGACAACTGGAAATGTTCCAGAGTCCAGGGAGGTGTTTTGGGCGTGGCTGCTAGGGTCACTTCAGGAAGGCACCTTCCCACCACCCCAGGGTCCTCACAGCCCTGTGACAACTTCCCTCACAGCTCCGAGCAGTCCATGCTAACACACTCAGCTATCAGAACAGAGTGTGGACGAAGAGCGGCATGAGTCAGACACAGGGCAGGTACAAGGCAAAAAGTCCTTTACTGTAAGGCTAAGAACTGTTGACCACTCAGGACTCACATAGTGAGTCTCTTAAGCAACAGCAGGACTGTCTGGTGTGTGGATTATAACACTATCTGGAAAGATCTGTGGCACATGCCTATAATCCCAGCTGCTTGGGAGGCTGAGGCACAAGGATTTTAAATTTGAGGGCAGCCTGAGAAATTGAGTGACTTAGCAAGACTCTGTCTCAAAGTAAATAGTGTCCTAGAAAGATATGTAATGGGTAAACTCCAGAGCAAAGTTGGGAATCAGTGAAAGGGGAGGTGGCAGAAACGAAGAAGAAATGCCCTGAGAAAGGGGCAGGCAGGGTGGAGAGAGGAGTTACAGGGTAGAGATGGTCACCCATTCTCCCGAGGGGACTTCTGCCCTTCTCATGCCAGGTCTGTCCTGCTGATCCTCTGGGGCAGGGAGTTGCACATCACTGCATTAAGGAGCTGGCCTTCTGTGTGGCTTGGGGAGAAGAGGTGGGCTAGGGTGTCCCCCAACTCCCTGCCTCAAGGCCACTTGGTTCTTACCCTCCACCAGGGCCCAGCCTAAGTCAATGGTCTCCTCACACCTTCCACATTCTGTCCAGACCCTTTAGACCTCCCCCTCAGCATCACAGCCACTCACCCCTCTACCCCAGGTCTTGTGCTGAGGCTCTAGACATGGTGGGAAAGAGACTGGATGCAGAATACATAAAAAAGACAGGCTTCACAGGGGCCAGGGGTTCTATCCTGGAAAGATCAGCAGCCCCTGGGGGTGCAGAGGCAAGATTGAGACTGGGCCTGGTGGTGCACATCAGTAATCCCAGCTCTCAGGAGGCTGTAAACAGGTGGATCACTAGTCCAATCTAGTAGTGACACCCTGAACACCCTGTAGACCCTTCCCTAAAAATACAAAAAACCAAACAAGATAGGCTCTTTTAAGAAGATAGCAAAGCGTATTCTGTAGGTCTACTTCCACTACAAATATGCAAAATAAAAAGCTTCAGGGTGCCAGGCTGGACCTGTTATGTAACACTTTCCTTCTGTAGAGGGGTTGGTATTCTGACCATGTTAGATAATGGTAAGTTTCTTGAAATCATTTTCCCACAATTTGTGTGTGTGTGGGTACCGGCAATCCAAGTCAGGACCTTATGTTCACCAGGCAGGCACTGCACCAGTGAGCTATATCCCCGGCCCCCTGATGTTCCTACCTTAGTAAGACAAAAAACTGTCATGACTCACAGATGAGACTGTGGGTTTTGGATGGGCACCTGGGCAGCAGCCATGGTAACAGGTGTGTGTGTGGGGGGGGCTGTGTGTGTGTCCTAGTAGTACCATGGCTGCCCTGAGCAGAACACTCTTCTGGTTCCTCCTGTCCAGGGCTCTCACACCTTCAGATGTCACCATTCCACTCTGCCACAACCGCAGGCAGCTGCTGTCCAGACACATCATGAGGCTCCCCTTGAAATCATGCAGCCAAAACAAGCATTCCCCTTCCAGCCTGGCCTAGCTGGAACGCCACCTGAGGAGCCGGGTCTCAGATGGGGTGCACCTCTGGCACAAACATGGTCACAGGACCAGTGCTGGAGAGATGCAGATGTCTGGGCCCAAGGCTCATGATTCTGGGAACTGGAAAAAAAGTACATGTTTATGTTTTATGTATAAATACAAAATCAGGTTAAATCAGGTATTATAGGATAAACAATTACAGAGTGACAGGTGAAGAAGCCACAAATATCACATTATCACAAAATCTGAGAAACAGAACCCTGTTTATCAGCTAACTGCGTGCCACACCAGAGATGCTTTCTCGCTGTACTTCCTCACCCACAGCCTGCCCTAAGCTGCAGCTGTCCACACCATCTGGGGACAGAAAGCCACTTCCAACAGAAGACCAAAATTTCTGCCTAGAATATTTTGGGAGTGCTCCAGCCTCCACTCACCTACCATGCTGTGCCAACAGAGTAATGTCAGGTTCCTGGCCATAAGTTGTTCTGGTTGTTTTTGATCTGAGACAGTTTCATTATGCAATCCAGGCTGGCCGTGAACTCAGTTTGTAGCCCAGGGTGGCTTTCAACTCACAGCAATCCTTCTGCCTCAGCCTCCCAAATGCTGAGATTACAGGTGTGCACAACACCTGGCCTTAAAAGTCATTCTTTTAAGAGACAACAGTTGTACTCAGCATAGTGGAACTATTATGGTTTATGTCTAGTTGTCCCCCCAAAACCTCATGTAGTCATGGGACAGACTTTTAGACTTTGTGATTAATTCATGATCCAGTGCTGGGATTATGGGTGTAAATGCTGCTGGGATTATGGGTGTGAGTACACCCAGCCTGGGGCAGACAGCCTGAATGTAACATAGGGGAAAGAGACTTGCTCTCTGCAGCCATTGGTGCTGCTACTCCTCCCTTTTGCTCTTGTTGTTTGCTCTTTGACACTGCCATGAATGGTTGTCCTCTGCCACGTGCTGCTCAGCCTTGGAGCCAGCTGAGTATAGACTGAAATGTCCAGCAACTGTGAGCTAAATAAACCTTTCCTTCCTTCATTTTGGGTGTTGAGTATTTTGTCCTAGCAACAAAAGAGTAACTGAGACAGGCACACACTTGTACTTCCAGCCACTCTGGGAGGCTGAGGCAAGAGGATTACAAATTCAAACTTAGGTGTTTAGGAAGATCCTGTCTCGAAATAAAAAATAAATAAAAGGGTTGGAGACATATAGCTTAATGCAAAGGCCCTTCATTCAAACCCCAGATGCTGAACTATAACAAATGGGGAAATACAAGCTCAGACCATTGAAACCACTGAAAGTTTATTCAAATATTGAGGCAAAATGATTTGTTAGCATCAGTGACATTTGATATTAGCTCAATACTCATATGTTGCCAAGAAATGACAACTCGGCCAGCTTTAAAAAACTACACACGAGATGGAGTAAGAGGAGCGATTCCTCACTATATCCAGTTCACACTGAGCTGGCAGCTAGATCACTCCTGTGATGCTTCTAGATCCACCCAGACTGCCGCTAGGTCCAGCAGTCAGGCACAAAGGAAAGGGAGGGCTGGTCATGTAGCTCAGGGGCACAAGCTACACCTTGTGCCTGGCAAGCACAAAGTCCCAGGTTCAATTCCTGGTACAAAAAAAAAAAAAAGGAATGTGCTTGGTCTGGGAATTGGTCACTTCTAACAGCTTTTAGTAAGATGGTTCCATGTTGAGATTCAGGTTTCCGAGATGCCCCAGAGCAGAGGCAGGAACAGGGAAGAGGAGCTGGGCACCTGGGACAGCATGCCCTGCAGCCACTCCTGGTCCATGCCCCAGGCTTCAGGGGCTGCTCTGTTCACATCAGCGCAGCCTCGCTTGGCCAGGAAGCCTACCAGTGTACAACCTCAGGATGACACAGCCTCTCCTGAGATACCACTCTTCACGAAGCTTGAGGACAGCCTGAGCAACAACAGCAAGCATTTATGAAGTTGGAGATGGAATAACAAGAAGTCCCTAACCAGACCAGACTGGTGTCCCTGAACTTGAGGCCTTGGGAAGCTGCTCAGAGATGGCATCCCCTACAGAAAGCCGCTCACTTGACTAGATTCCTCATGATGTTCAGGGAGGACCCTCTGTAGCCAGATCCAAAATGGTTCCAGTGGTTCAGATAGTGAAAGAGCTGATACAACTGTAGGCGCTTCTCGAAGCCCGGAGCCTTGGGGATTTTGCTGTGGTAGGCAGAGTAAAAGGAGCTGCTGAAGCCCCCAAACATGCCAGCTATCGCCAGTTCATATTCTGAGTGGCCATAGAAAGAAGCTGGGTCGAAAATGATGGGCCCGGTGGAATCTTCAGCCACATTCCCTCCCCAGAGGTCTCCGTGCAGTAAGGCAGGGACAATCTCCAGATCACGGAACAGGCCGGGGATCTTCAACTGCGGCAGGAGGACAGAGTCTTAGCACAGTGGTGACACATGCTAAGGGACACAGATGTTACCTGAGCACTGCTCCAGGCACCCCCCAAGCAGCAGCCTCATGCTCAGGTGTGTCTAGCTCACTGACGGTCACCCATATCCTGTCTAGAACCAGGCTCAGATGGGGCTCACCTGCCTTGACTCCTCCCCCACATCAGGGCCGAGTGGGACATGCTGCCAGCACCTGGCTGCCCAGCAGGGCCCTGCTCACCTGCAGAGCAGACCAGAGCTGAAGGGCCTCCCGGTCGCCAGAACCCCGCTCCACCATGTCCATCTGGGGTTGAATGCGTTGTTGAGCATAGAACTCGACCCAGTCCTTCTGCCAGTCATTCACCTGCATGGCACCAGCAGAGAAGGCAGGGTAGGGAGGGTGCGAATGCCTAGAAGCATCCAAGTGGAAAGGGCTGTGGGGACAGCACCCGGAAGGGGTGGTGGCCACAAGAAACTGCAGAGAACAAGCTAACCAGGAAGCCCCAAGGGGTCTTTTCTTTTTTTTTCTTTTTTAAATTAATTTTATTGAGAAACAAATAGCAATGAGACAGTTTCAAAACAGGAAGGGGTCTTAAAGACAGTGTAAGACCTTAGCTCTTCTTCCAAGAGTAATGGAAAGCAGGGATCCACAGGGCCTACTCGATATCCTCCCAAGACTGAAGAACACCAGGGCATTTCCTTTCCATCATATTCGCACTGACAGAGGCCAGAGCCACCTGACCTTCCCTGACCCCACGGCCTGGCCACACATGGCCCCTTTCCCACAGAATGGTAACAGAAAGGTCATGTAGATTCCTGTTCAAAAAGATCCCAAAGTTGGGCCTGGTGGCACACACCTGTAATCCTAGCACTCTGGGAGGCTGAGGCAGGAGGACAACAAGTTTGAATCCAGCTTGGGCAACTTAACAAAATCTCATTTCTTTTTTTTTTTTTTTTTTTTTTTAAAGGAGGGACTAAGGGTATAGCTCAGTACCACAAACAAACAATAACATCCAAGGATTCCAGCTACTCAGGAACCTGAGACAAGAAAACCACAAGCTTCAGCCTAGCCTGGGAAACTTAGTCTCAAAATAAAATGTTAGAAAAGGCTGTTTAGTAGTTGTCCTTCGGTGTCTATGAGGCACTGGATCCACAACCACCCTCATGAGCCAGGGATATAGCCTAGCAGTACTGCCTCTGTCCGGCAAGTACAAGGTCATGAATTCAATTCCCAGGCTGAGGAAATGGCTCAATAGAATAAGCACTTCCTTGGCAAGCGCAAGGATCTGAGTTCAATCCCCAGTTCTGCCAAAAAAAAAAAAAAAAAAAAGAATTCAATTCCTAGTAACAAAACAAAGCAAAGCAAAGCCAAACAAAACAAAACATAACCACCCTCATACCAAAATCTAAGAATGCTCAAATGCTTACATGACACAAATTTGCATATAATCCTCATACATCCTCCTATATATTCCTACATTGCCTACACTGGTTTTTTAAAAATTTTTATTCTTTTATGTATTTAGTACAGGGTTTACAGGGTCTCACTATATATATTAGGCTGGCAGTGATCCTCCTGTTTTCAGGCTCCCAAGTGCTGGGATTACAGGCATGCACCACCACTCTTGGCTAAATTTTCTTTTAAACTGGGCATAGTGGCTCATATCTATAATTCTAGTTCCTTGAGTAGCTAAGGCATAGAGAATTGCAAGAATAGCCTTAGCAATTTAGTGAGAGCTTATCTTAAAAAAGGGGGGCAGTGGGGCTGAGGATATAGCTCAGTGGCATAGCACCTGCCAGGCAAGCACAAGGTCCCGAGTTCAATTCCCAGTATACCCCCAGCCCCTAAAACACCTGACCCACCTAAATCCAGCATCCTGACTTGATCCTTTTTTCTCTGTGTTCACTTAGCATGTATGACAGGTAAACCCTCTATCACCTTAAAAATGTGGCAAAGAAAAAAGATTGCAAATATTTCATAGAATTGCCAGGCCTATCATTGGGAGGCCAAGGTAGGACTGCCACAGACTTGAGGCAAACCTAGGCTTTGTTATGAGCTCAAGGCCAGCTTGGACCCTATCTGAAAAAACAAAAGACCCTATCTGAAAAAACAAAACAAAAAACCATCTCATAAGAAAGAAAGAAGGAAGGGCCAGCAAAATAGCTCAGCAGATTAAAGCACCTGCAAGAAGGCCTATGGGGGTGGGAGGGAGGCTTGATCCCCAGGCCTGCCTTGCCAGCCTTACCCCCAGGGCACACTCAGACAGCAACTGAAACAGCGTGGTGGCGCACACCTGTAATCCCAGCTCTTGGGAGGCTGTAAACAGGCGGGTCACCACAAGTCTAATCTAGTAGTGAGACCCTGAATACGCCATAGACCCTTCCCTAAAATACAAAAAAAAAAAAAAAAAAAAAAAAAAAGAAAAAAGAAAGAAAGAAAGAAGGTGCTTCTAGGGGCCGGGGAGATGGCTCAGTAGAATAAGCATTTCTCTGGCAACTGCAAGGGCTTGAGTTCAATCCCTGGTTCCAAAGGGAAAAAAAAAAAAAAAAAAAGGGTGCTTCTTGCACCCCCACTGTCTGAACAGCTAGCTGGCTTGGCTATGGCTGTCACTAACCTGGGGGAGGTATCCACAGCAGGTCACCACATCAAACCCGAACTGGTCGACGAAGGGCTGTTCTGCCTGCCCAATTCCTCTTCCTTGCAAGCAAAAGGCAAAATGGAAAAGGAAGAGTTAGTGCTTTCGCTCCAGGAGACCCTGGCCCCAGCTCTTGGAGCTGCCTAGAGTCTGGGCTCAAGGTGTCCTTTTCAGCTCACATGCTCACTCAGACGAGCCTGGAACCTCAGGGTCATGTAGAACAAAGGCTGTCTAGGCAGACTTAGTACAAGGACACTAGCTGTCTCCACAGTGGAACCAGAGGATTATGGGGAGGGGAAGTGAACAATAGTATATTTTTTAAAAAATGAAAAGAGGGGCCGGGGAGATGGTTCCGTAGAATAAGCACTTGGCTGGCAAGCACAAGGGTCTGAGTTCAATCCCCGGTACCACCAAAAAAAAAAAAGAAGAAGAAAATAAAAAAATGAAAAGAAAAAAATGGATGATGTTCTTTAGATAGGGAAAATATATATATACATGTATCATAATATCATAATCCATCAGAAAAGGAGTTTCCAGGGCGAGGGATATAGCTGAGAGGCTTAAGTGCCTGCCTGGCAAGCACAAGGTCCTGCGTTTGGTCCCCAGTACCACGGGAGGAGGAAAAAAAAAAAAAGAGGAGGTTTCAGTGGCCAACACCGTGGTGGTCTCAATCCTGTGCAACTTACAAGACTCAAAGAAAATCCTGATGGTCTGACCTTGGCAGGTATAGGAACAGCATCCTAATGGGACCCGTCAGTAGACCCTCCTACCAAGCACAGATCCTGTCATATGCAGAGCCTGCTACACACAGATCCTGCTGATCTGCTTTCTGTCTAGCAGAGTCAGCACATAGGCTACAGATGGATTAAATACTGAAAAATACCTCACTGTTAATACCATACCAAGCTCTGGAGAGCACATAGTTGGGGCTTGTCATTCTGAACCTCAAGAAGATACTCATGGGGCCGGGGAGATGGCTCAGTGGAATAAGCGCTTCCCTGGCAAGCGCAAGGACCTGAGTTCAATCCCCGGTTCCCCCCACCCAAAAAAAGAAGATACTCAGAAGAAAAGATGGTAGTGTGTTTAAAGCACTTTTTTTTCTGTATTTAGGACAGGGTCTACAGGGTCTATAGGGTCTCACTATGTAGATCGGACTTGTAGTGATTCTCCTGTTTTCAGCCTCCCAAATGCTGGGATGACAAGTATGTGCCACCATGCCCAGTCTGTTTTTTGTTTGTTTTGAGGCAGAATCTCACTATGTAGTGCAGGCTGCTCTTGAACTCATTTATGCAGCCCAGGCTGGCCTTGAGCTAAAGCCAATCCTCCTTCCTCAGCTTCCTGAGGGATGGGATTGCAGTGGGGGTGGGGGGAGCACCATGCCCTGGCTAATAATTTTGTACATACAGAAAGACAAAACAACCTTTGATTGAACTCCCTTCTGGACAAAAATAAAACCAACAGTAATAATGTAAAATTTTGAGTCTACTAAATATTTCCTATCTCCTAAGTGCTTTATTTGCTCCTGATACAGAAGATGCCCCCCGACACACCCACCCACAAGTATACTTCAGTTTGTTAATTGCCCAGGTAATAGTTCCAGTTACTTCTGGTTCTTCGAAATGGTTGGTCACTGTGACACACAGCTGGTCTCTATGATGCACATTGTATAAACCAATCCTCAGTTGACAAGTCATTCTGTCTCTGTACTTTCTGTTTGTTTATCCCATATATACCCTAAACCACCAGAAATCAGGGCCTGATATTCTGAGAATGATTCCAATCAGTTCCTATCAACATAAATGAATATGCCTCCAAAGCCTGGGTGTCATTTCGGTGTTTCTGCTTGCCAGTGCAATGACAGGGCAGAGACATCCAGCCTTAGGGCTGAGATTCCTTTGCTTGACATCTGCACAATTCTGATTCTCACAGGAAGCAGCAGAATGCCAGCCCTGAGCCCGCCCTGCTGTATGTCCTTCTTGGGGCCCACCCACTCAGCTCCTTACCCACTGTGCTGGCCTCCTTCTGGAGCATGTCTCCCAGCTTTTGGTTCTGAAGGTGCAGGTCCGCAAGCTGTTCCCCAAGCTTTGTAGCATGACTGTGAATCCAAAAGATAGCAATTAAACAGATAACAGAAAACCTGCAGATACACATCTGTCCGGGAGATTTCAGGGCATGTATACTAAGTCTAGGGGTAGAACATCCATTCTCTCCGAGCAGGGGGGAAGATGAAGGGCCTGACTATTCCACAGTCCTTCCCAGTCTCATCTTGACTTTACTACAACTGAGTTCTATGTCATCATCTCACATCGATGGCATCCTCTTTGAGCCCTCACTCTACATGCTGGAGATCAAACCCAGGAGTGCTCTACCACTGAACTGCACCCCAGCCTGCATTATTTTGAGACAGAGTCTCACTAAGTTGCCTAGACAGGACTCATACTTGTGATCTTCCTCACTCAGCCTCCACTAGTGTTGGGATTATAGTGTATACCACCACAGCCGGCTTCTCTCTGGCCTCTGATGTGCAGAGCACATGCCACTTACTTGGGAGACTGTCATGCGTACAGTCATGGCTTCTTTATACCACATTCCTCAAAATTACACCTCCAAGTACAAGCTTCAGTAGTAGAAGAACCACACAGAAGAAAATAGAGCAAGGGGGAGGGCGTGGGGACAGACCTGCTGAGATACCGCATGTCCAGGTACTCCATCACCAGCATACTGCTGCCTCCAGGGCCATCAAGGACCTTAATGGGTCTGGGCACTTTCACTGTGTCTGTTTTCAGAATGGCAGCTAAACTTGCCATCTCACCTTCAAACATCCTTCTGGCCTGTCAAATATATAACAGAAGAGGAAAAGAAGGGGACCAGAGAGGGAGAGCAAGGTTACTCTGGAAGGGTTCTATGTAGACATGTTTTCTTCCGGCACAACAACAAGCCACGAATGTTGTACTGAGCACTCAAAAAGGGGAAAAAAAGAAAAGAATCCAAAGGGGAGGTAAGAATGATCAAAAGGAAAAATAACTTAGAACCCATCAACTCCAGCAGTGGGTAAGAAAGAAACTGCCATCCCAGTACTCTGGGAGCTGAGGCACAAGGATCTGAAGTTTGACCCCCCACCTAGACGGTGAGATCTGTCTCAAAAAAATTTTTTTTTCAAAATGAAAATTTTAAAAAGGGCTGGAGATACAGCCCAGTACAAAGGTGCTGGGTTCAACCCCCCCAGTCCCCACAAAAAAGAAAAGCAAAGCATCAGTAGGTGGTTCACTTTAATCTGTTGAAAATATCAGCTTCCTTTATGCCTTGTCAACCAAGTTCTGAATAACTGCAAATGCCAGTAAAGATGTAAATACAAAGATGTGTAAGAGGTGGACGCCCCTTAAAGAATGCACAAAACCAGACCAAAGCAGAGAGCTGAGGAGGCTGACCACTGCTCTGTGAACACAGGGGCTCGGGCGTATCTCTTAAGAGTAACTTCAAGGACAAGCAGGCGCCACACTCCTGTATAAGAAATGTGGAGAATCTCTCTAGATTAGGGCTGGAGGCTGGTCCTGTGGCTGTGCCGAGAGATTACCCACATCACGAGAAGGAAGGATTCTTTTCAGAATAGAAAATGACAGTTTGTAACGGGGACTGGGGATGTGGTTCAGTAGTAGAATTCTTGCCTTACATGCACAAGACCCTGGGTTTGATCCCCAGCACCACAAAAAGGGGGAGAAAAAAAAAGAAGCAATCCCAAGAATGCTTCCTAACAAAAGGAAAAAGGCACAGCAAAGGTGAGTCCCATCTGTAAAGGCACTGGCCGTTCTGGGGACCATCGGAACTTTCCTGGAAAGTGACCGGCCACTCCCGCTAAAGGTGGGACCCGGAGAACCAGGGCCTCAAAGGTTTTCTTGCCGTAAAACCAGTCCGCCGCGGCCCGCCCGGAGACGACGGGGGACTGTGGGCGCTGGAGGACAGCAGGACCCAGACACTGACCCGGGCCCGCCGCAGGCCCGCCCGCCGCGCCATACCTCCGCCTTGGAGTTCATTTTCACAAACACTCGCCCTTTGTCCGTGTCGTAACTCTGGCCCTGGCTAATGCACCCGCCGCCCGTGTGACCAGTGGCCTTGACGGAGTTGCAGCCCAGCTCCTGTTTCAGCAGCTCCTCCATATTCCCGCCGCAGCCCAGGGCCTCAAATCTGGGGGACACGATAAAGCCAGCGGCGCCAATGGTTGGAGGCGGGAGCCTGAGGACTCGGGGAAGGGGCGGGAGGCGGGACCGGAACAGACTGAGCGGTAGATCCGAGGCGGCGCGCGGATTGGGTGAGAGCATGGGATGGGCGGGACCAGAAGCAGGGGATTGGGTGACGCTGGGAGGGGCGGGACCAAGCGGGCGGACTTGCTTCTGCTCAGACCAGCTCCAGAGATGGACCAGTTGCGCGAGCTAGACATCAGTGTGAAGTGCGCTGTGTCCCACCTGCCCGTACCTGCTGGTGGACCACGCCCCGTTGGCCCTCCGTATCCCCGACCCTCTTTTTCCTGGCTGGTGACAACGCAGCCTCTTGCTCTGAGGGTGACTCCTTAGGGGAGCAGGTCCTGAAGGGGCTCCCTTAGGTTTGGAGTTTCGTTTTGCACGTGATTATCTGATTAGTATGTGTTTCTTGGTCAGACCTCCCTAAGGCCAGCAGGTAAAGAGGAAGATTTGTTTTGAGGATGGTGAAAGTGCAAGTTCAAAGTCTGTAGGGTGGGCTGGCATGCTGGGGACCTGAGGAAGGGCTCCAGTCTGAGCCCCAAGGCTTCCGCCGGTGGAATTTCTTCTCTGCTCCCCACTGGGGGAGGTTCTGCCCTGCTCCAGCGGCTCCTAGCCTTGACACCTCCCCAGCTTCCACCTGTCCCTCGTCCCTTGCCACCCATCTGAAGGTGCATGGCTTTGTATTTCTAGGATTTCTTGACATGGAACGGTGACTTACAATTCAAGTAATCACTCCATAATTTTTAAAGCCAAAGACAAACTGGGTATTTGTACTATGAAAATCAATAAAAGCTACCACTATCCCACTTTTTTTATTTTTTTTTTTTTTTTTTTTTTTACGGAACCAGGGATTGAACTCAGGCTCTTGTGCTTGCCAGGGAAGCACTTATTCCACTAAGCCACCTCCCCAGGCCCATCTTTTTTTTTTTTTTTTTTTTTTTTTTTTTTTTAACTTGGTACAGGGTCTTGCTATGCAGCTCGGATTTGTGGGGCCAGCACGGCATGCAGTACGGGGGATCGACCCTTGGACCTTGCACTTGCCAGGCAGGCACTTAGACCGAGAGCTATCACCCCAGCCTTGCTGTACCACTCAATAGAAAAGAGATCTCCAAGAATAATACAGGTACACAGCCAAGCTTAGTGGCGTATGCCTGTAATTCTAGCACTGGGGAGGCTCAGGTAGGAGGATTCCTATGAGTTTGAGACTAGCATAGGCTACAAAGTGAGTTCAAGGCCAGCCAGCCCTGTGAGTGAGGCCATGTTTCAAAAGACAAAATAACAATAATAATAATGGTACAATGACAAATCAAATATACATTAAATATCTACAAACTCCTTGGAATTCATCTAACTAAAGAAGTCAAAGATCTTTTCAAGGAAAATTACAGTACTCTTAAAAAAGAAATAAATGTCTACAAAGTGCAACAACTACACCACCATTAACAATGAAAAGAGGGGCTGGGGAGATGGCTCAGTAGAATAAGTGCTTTCCTAACAAGTGCAACGGCCCTGAGTTCAATCCCCGGTTCCGAAAAAAAAACCAATGAAAAGAATTCAATAATAATAGCTCAGCTCTTTGGTCTCGGTGGCACAAGCAAGATGATGAAGGGAACGTCATCCTTTGGAAAGCGTCGTAATAAGACGCACACGTTGTGCCGCCGCTGTGGCTCTAAGGCCTACCACCTTCAGAAGTTGACTTGTGGCGAATGTGGCTATCCCGCCAAGCGCAAAAGAAAGTATAACTGGAGTGCAAAGGCTAAAAGGCGAAATACCACCAGAACCGGTCGAATGAGGCACCTAAAAATTGTATATCGCAGATTCAGGCATGGCTTCCGCGAAGGAACGACACCTAAACCCAAGAGAGCAGCAGTTGCAGCATCCAGTTCATCTTGAGAATTGCAGCAATCACTCAGAATAAATGCTTTGGTTTTAAAAGATAAAATAATAATAATAATAATAATAATAATAATTCAATCAGCTAAATATCTAAAGATTAATAACGTTTAATAGTAATAGAAGTGGAGGGCGTGGGGAAGAGGAAAATGAAAGTAAAATTTGAAAAATAACAGGAAGATAAAAAAAGGAGAAAATATCCAATTAGGAAGTAAAATAAAATAAAATTAGGTTAAAAATAACAATAGAACAAACAAGAATAAAGAAAGAAAAATAGGAAAAGGAACCCCACTCAAAGAAGAGAGAGAGAGAGAGAGAGAGAGAAATTAGACTAAATTCCTCTGTGTATCTGAACAAGTGGTTTTTTCCCATGGCCTGAAGTATTGGAATTCACCAGATATGGGCGAGGGATAGTGAGTCACTACTAAATCCTATTGTGTTTCCACATCACATTTTTTTGATGTGAATCCAGTTCTGTTCTGCCTTTCTGTGGACTGTAGTTGTCAATAGTCCTGCTCTAGGACAGTATTTACTCCAGCGGGTCCTGTCCCTCTGTGCCTCCCAAGTTACTTTTTCTTCTGCTCAGCCTTACAGTGTCTCCCACCCCCATTCCAGAAGCCCTTCTGTCCTTGCATCCCAGGCTGTAGCAACTGTCCAAGCTGAAGGTGATCCCTGGTCACACTGATGGGGAAACCTGAGCAGCACACTGCATGTGTATGTGTGGTGTGGGGTAGGGATGGGATGGAGGGGGCAAGCAGCCCTCTAGACTTCAATGTCTGCACTTTCAGACCCAGCCCCCTCTGAAAACTATGCTCCACTGGCCTGCCTTCTCAGCCTCTCACCACAGAAGGTATGACTTCCACATCCTTCTCCACCTGAGCTCCTGCACCCTCTCTATAACTGTTTCTTGAAGCCAGGTACCCCTAGAAATCCTAAAGTGTAGTTCTATGACTTCAGATTCGTGGAGTAACTCAATCTTAAATGTTAAACATCTTCCCCAAATGACTCCTGATTAATCACTTTTTTTTTGAGACAGGGTCCTGCTATGTCATTCATTCCAGCCTCAAACTTGAGGTAATCCTACTGCCTCAGCTTTCTGAGTGCTGGGATTACTGGTGTGTGCCACCACACTTGGCTATTTTGATTCTCAGAGATCTAGTTGTCTCCAGGCCATTATCCCAGAGAGGCTGTGTTTTACTGCTAGTCTTTTTTTTCTTTTATTTGCCCGATTTATTTCATATAACATTATAATCTCAAGGTGCATCCATTTTCCAACACTTGACTTTTATTATTTATTTATTTATTTATTTATTTATTTTTGTGGTACTGAGGATAGAACTCAGAACCCTGCGCTTACCAGGCAAATTAACTGTTATTGGTAATAATTTTTTAATTTTATTTATTTAAGTGTGTGTGTGTTTTTCTGAGTTTACACACCTATAATATTCAATAATGGAACTTAGAAAAAATGGGGTATACCTATGAATGTCCATTTTGTATCTGTGTATTCAAAGTGGTTGGGATAGATATATAGTTGCATTCTCTTAATGAATAGAATGATTTGTTCTAATGGTGTTTGTAAATAGGATCACAAGTCCGCATCTTGTACAGCAATTAACCACTAAGAAGAATATATGCAGTGTATTATTTGTTGAAACTGTACTTCCGATTTGATTTGAAACTGTCTCATTGCTATCTGTTTATCAATAAAACTTTGAAAAAAAAAAAGTGTGTGTGTGTGTGTGTGTGTGT
The DNA here is from genome assembly GCF_000260255.1 of Octodon degus. NCBI lineage: Eukaryota > Metazoa > Chordata > Mammalia > Rodentia > Octodontidae > Octodon > Octodon degus. The sequence goes on from NW_004524688.1 coordinate 5,742,594, forward strand.
GTGTGTGTGGCCAGCTCAGCCCACCAGGGGGCGGGGCTGGCTGGCATGTGGTGCTGGGGCATTGAATCGCGGTCCCTGTGCTTTGCTAAGCTTGTTCTAAGTAGGTGCTCTAGACCACTGAGCCATCTCACCAGCCCAGGAATAATTTTTTTAAAATGTATTTGGTACAAGGTCTACAGGGTGTTCAGGATCTCACTACATAGATCGGATTCGTAGTGATCCTCCTGTTTTCAGCCTCCCAAGCACTGGGATTATAGGCACATGCCACCACACCCAGTCTTACTGCTAGTCTTTGCTCCATCTTTTTTTTTTTTTTTTCCTTTTGGGTACCAGGAATTGAACTCAGAAGCTTGTGCTTGCCAGGCAGGCATTTGTGCCACTGAGCTATATTCCCAGCCCTACTCCATCATTTTTAATGTCCCCTATATATATATTTTTTATCAAATAGTGTATGTGGGGCCAGGGAGATGGTTCAGTGGAATAAGTGCTTCCCTGGTAAGCGCAAGGGCCTGAGTTCAATCCCCGGTTCCGAAAAAAATAGTGTATGTGTGTTTTCATGTTCTTTTCCACGTGTATATTGCAGTTGAGCATTTTATTTACTTTTTTTTTTTTTTTTTTTTTTTTTTGGGAAGGGTCTACAGGGTGTTCAGGGTCTCACTGCTAGATCGGACATGTAGTGATTCTCCTCTGTACAGCCTCCCCTAAGTGCTGGGATTACAGACAAGGACCAACACACCCAGTCTCAATTGCTGTCTTTGCGTGCCCCAGGGGCAGGGTTGGCATCGCAGGCCCGGGGATCGAACCCTAGCCCCTGCTAGCAGGTGTTTTATTATTATTATTTTTTATTTTATTTTAATTAATTAATTTATTTATTTATTTATTTTTTATTTTAACATTTATTGTGGGGGGGGCGGCAGCTCAGCCCACCAGGGGGCGCGGCTGGCTGGCATGTGGTGCTGGGGGATTGAACCGCGGTCCCTGTGCTTTGCCAAGCTTGTTCCAAGTAGGTGCTTTAGACCACTGAGCCATCTCTCCAGCCCAATTAATTTATTTTTTGTGGAGCTGGGGATTGAACTCATTCCCTTGCGCTTGCCAGGCAAGGGCTTATTCAACTGAGCTATCTCCCTGGAACCAGGCATTTTAATCTGCTGAGCTATTTGGCCAGCTCTGCAGTTCACCATTTTAAAGAGAAAAAACCTTAATACCTACAAGTGTGTGTGGACAAACATGTAGAGAATGAGAATTAGAACTTATCTTAAAGGCCACTGAGCAAGTGATTTTTTGTTGTTTTTTGTTTGTTTGTTTGGTTGGTTGGTTGGTTGGTTGGTTGTTTTGAGACAGGATCCTGCTATGCAGTTCAGGCTGGCCTTAAGCTTACAGGGATCCTCCTGGCCTTGCACTTGCCAGGCAGGCACTTATTTTGTTGAGCCATCTCCCCAGGCCATATCTCTGTTTTGGTCTGTACTCTTTTTTTTTTTCTTTCTTTTCTTTTCAGTACAGGGAATAAAACTCAGGACCTTGCACTTGCGACACAGGCGCTTATGCCACTGAGCTAGCTTCCCAGCCCTGTTCTGTGCTCTTTATTGGACATTTTCACTCTGTGCCACGAACACCAAGTTTTCATTACAACTATGCCACAGTTAAGTTTTTGTTAAGGGATTGTTTCCAGGAGTGAATGTCACACCGTGCATGGCAGCGCATAACTGTGATTGCGGCACTCTGGGAGGCTGAGGCAGGGAGGATAATGAGTTATACCCAGGATGGACAAGTCAGTAACTTGACAAGACCCTATCTTTTGTACAGCAATTAACCACTAAGAAGAATATATGCAGTGCATTATTTGTTGAAACTGTACTTCTGATTTGATTTGAAACTGTCTCATTGCTATCTGTTTATCAATAAAACTTTGGAAAAAAAAAAGACTCTATCTTTAAAGAAGAGGAGAGCTGGGGATGTAGCTCAGAGTGAAGGCCTGGATTCAATCCCCAGAATCAGAAAAATAAATAAAATAAAATAGTGAATTTTATCTAGCCAATTTAACTCCTGATCAATTTCCGATTTGTTCAAATGATTTTTTTCAATTTTCCTTTTTTTTTTTTTTAATTTATGTATGTGGAGGGCTGGCCAGATAGCTCAGCAGACTAAAGCACCTGCTTCAGCAGAGCACAGCGGCCAGGGTTCAATCCCCGTTGTACCATGCCAGCCCTACCCCCAGGATGGGCTGAGATGGTGATTGAGACTGGGCGTGGTAGTGTATGCCTGTAATCCGAGCATTTGGGAGGCTGAAAACAGGAGGATCACTACAAGTTATATCTATGCAGTGGGACCCTGTACACCCTGTACATCCTGTAGACCCTGTCCTAAATTAATAAAAATAAATAAATAAAATTTATGTATTTGGTACAGGGTCTTGCTGCACAGCTTGAATTTGTAGTGATCCTCCTGTTTCTGCCTCCCCAGCACTGGGATTACAGGCATGTGCCACCATACTCGGTTTTGGTGGCCAGCTCAGCACACAGGAAGGGTGAGGACAGCACGGCATGTGGTACTGGGGATCTAACCCGGCTCCTTGTGCTTGCCAGACAGGCACTCAGATCGCTGAGCTATCTCTCCGGCCCTCAATTTTCATTTGAATGGAATCATTTTTATCATACCAATTTAACTCTTCAATTCATTTTCCCCTCATGTGAAATTTCCTTGTTATACAAATGCCATGATGAGAATTCTCTTGAAGATATTACTTTCACTGAGTCAGGCCTGTAAAATTTCACCTTGTGCTTTTTAGTCAGTGTCATTTACAAAACCTGCATTTCGCTGGTAGGAGGGCATATACCATAATGGCAGCACTTGGGAGGCTGAAGCAGGAAGATCACACATCCTGTTGGAGCCCAACCTGGACTACGAGGTGAGTTTGAGGTTGTTATAGACTATATAGTCAGAACCTGTTTCAAGCAAAACCCAAAACCTAAATGCATTATTTCTCAGATAAATCATCTATATGTGTTTATTGTGTTAGTTCACCTTTGAGGAAATGCCTCATGGCTGTTCTGTGGTAGACATGATCATGGAATGGCAAGCACAGGTACCCACGCTCCAGGTCTTTGTTGGACAACAGCGTTCTCTTCCAGTTGTCCCTGCCATCTCTCAGGTGCTCTGCTCCTCTTGCTTCTTCCTCCTCTGCCCATGGGGCTCTTTCCCTGGGCCCTGAGCTCAGGGTCTCCAGTAATTCATTCCTCCCACTCACTCCATTTCCATGGCGCTAGGCACAGGTACACCCAGGCCCCACCACCGTTACTCTCAACCTCGAAGCCAGCAGGCCATGGAGTGAAGCCTCTGAAACTGGGAGAGCCAACACTGATGGGTCTGCGTCCATGCAGAAGTTTGCCAGGTCATCAACATGGCTCAGGCATCCCACACCAGTGACAAACCACTCTCAGACTGACTCCTGTCTTCTTCCCGTACCTCCTCCCCAAGGGACCTTGTTTCTCTTCAGCAGCTCTCCCTCATCGAGCAATAAAGGATTTCTTTACTTTTCTCCTGCTTCCCTTTTGTGCCTGAGGAAGGAACCTTATAAAAACAAACCTCTCCTAAGTTGTGGGTGTCAGGTATTTTATCCCAACAACAGAAAGCAGACCAATGCAGTGGTATTGCTAACAGATGGTATAGCGTTAATTCCTGCCGGTGGCTTTCCTCCGCATGCTGCTTATCCACTTTCTGTGAGGAACTAGTCCTACTCAAGTAATTCTCTGGGGAAACTGAGGCCCAGGAAGAGTGGTTGCTGCCCAGGAGACCCAGGGAAGTCAGGACTTCACCCTAGCCAAATTTCTCACTCCCCCCCTCAAAAAAAATTTCTCACTCCCCCTGACTTCCAGATCTGCAAAACAGCTCTTAACATTCACCAGGTGGGTGTGTGGACTAAAGGCACTAACCTAACATTCCCAAGATGGTGGTCAGTTCCCTGGGCCCCATACTGCAAGTCCTGTTAACTGAAGTAATTAAGCCTGCAGAGGCTGTCCCATCCTCAAGGTGGCACCTGTGCTCCCCTGTGGTGTCTCTGCCTAGGGGACTGGGAGCCATTTCTTCCCACCTCCCTTCTGGCTTCACCACCATCCTAAGAGAAGGCACAGCAGACAAGGGCAAGTGAATTCCTCTGTTGGAGGGGGACACCTTCATTTCCTTGGCAGGTCCCTCAGTGCTGTTCCCCTCCATCTTTTTGAGATGGTCTTGCAACCCAGTTAAGTCTGGCCCTGAACTTACATATAGCCCAGGCTGGCCTTGAACTCGCAGTGATTCTCCTGCCTCAGACCCCTCAGTGCTGGGATTACAGGTATGTACCACCATTCCCAGCCCCATTTCTTTCTGTGTTCTTACAGAGTGCCTTGCCCTCAGGGGGACCCAGTCAGCTATAGGCTTGAGTCCAGGACGGGGCCTTGAAAGTTCCCAGGCACATTCAGGTGTTTAGATGCAGGTATTGAGTTTGTCTCCCCCAAACCCTGAAAGAACCTGGGGTGGCCCTGAGTCAGAATGCCTCAGACCCTCCTGTACCCCATCCTTGATCCCTTGCTGGGGCCAGACCAGGAGATTGTCCCTTTTCTCTTGGTCCTGTTGGGAGGATGAACTCAGCACCCCAAGTTCCTCTAAAATGGGATATGGATAGAGCACCTGACATGAGTGTTTTCTCTGAGTGTTCCCTCCTCTCCGAGGGCCTGGGCACCCATCTGAAGAACTTCCCTGTTGCTGCTTTGGTGACAACTCTATCCTAGGGGACAGGGGATGAAACAACCTGGGGAATGACCATCCCTGCTCTGGCCTCTGAAAAGTGGCTGTCTACTCAGTCACATCCCAGTAGGTCTCCCATTCCAACTGCCAGCTCCACTCCTGAGGACACACCCCCCCACACAACTTTCCAGTCTCTTGCCGACAGATGTCCAGTACATGTCTCTCAAAAAGCAACCCTTATTCTGGGGCCCCAACCACTGACCTCTTAGCAGAAGACAGCCTGGATCCCTGACCCTGTCCCCTAGGCTAGTTCTGGGCAGCCTCCTGTTTCTCAGTGGTACCCCCTCCTTGCTAGGGAGCTGCTGGTCTCCAGGGCAGAAGCCACAACACAGGCACCCACCCATCCCCTTTGCCACCAAGTACAGCATTAGCCCCAACTAAATCCCGGACACACAGTGTCTTGGCCTGACTGTCCCTGCCTCGTGGCACCTGGGCTGAGGCCCAGACAGCTCAGGGGTTGCAGGATGCAAGCTGAGCGCAGAGCACAGCGTCCCTGGTCAGTGCAAGCCCTGCACGACGGGCCCTTGGCTTGTGTCCACGCAGCGTCAGGAAGGGAGGTGCAGCGGCTGTTGGGCACCCCGTGAGCACGCACCCGCGGGGCTCCAGCCATCTCTCCCCTGCATCCTCCGGGTCTACGAGTCAGATCCAGCAAGCTGAAGACCCAACATTAGTTCCATTGGCTCCAGGATGTCGGGGGGGGGGGGGGGGCCGGGGGCCTCAAGCCTTCGATGGGGGCGTGGTTAGTGGGCGAGGCTTTGTAGGTGGGCGTGGCTTGTGTTGCGGGACGCAGAAGGCAGCCTTGGAAGAGGGCTGGGATGGAACCACACCTGGAGCTGAATACTGTGCGCTTGACTCTGGTACTTCTGGGAGATTCATAAGGTTACAGTTTTGCTCAAAATAGATTTTCTTTCTATAGCAGAAAAGCAACTGGCAGTTTGGCTGTGATTTTTGTGAGTCATCAGCAAATATTTCCCAACGTGTCCTCAGCTGTTAGTTTCTATTTACTTCTTGACACCAGGGAAGAGAAAAAAAGAAGAGTTAATTGGTGTGTGCCAGTGCCTGGCTTTGTGGAACATATAGTCAGCTCCTGTTACAGCTCCTATTTTTATGTGGGCCCTAGAAAAAGAAACCTAAGAAAGTAGAATTTTTAAAATGTCATTTAAGATAAAAGTTCCATGAAAGAAATTCTCAGATTATGGCCCAGAATCTCCCCTCCAGCTTCCTCAGTAGGGGATCTCTCGTCCTAGAAGTGTGCTGTAAGCCCGAGGCCAAGGAGTGGCAACCACAGCATCAACTGCCATACAAGCTACACACTGTATTCCTCTTTCTGAAACAACCCGTGTTTCGTCCAAGCTCTGAGAGCTAGAATCAGAGCTGTTGTGTGATCCAGAAATCGACTCTTCGCATACAGCCAAAACAGAAACACACATCCACACAGAAACTGGCACACAAAGCTCACAGCAGCCCTGTCTACAGTGGCCCCAAAAGGGAGCAACTCCAGTCTCCACAGTTGGGTGAACAGGTAGACAAAATGGGTGTCCATAAGGAGTAGGAAAATAGTCTTTAAAAAGGAAGAACTTCTCACAACTGCCGCACCACAGATAGCTCCAAGCGCATCGTATTCAGTGTATCTGCAGTTGCAAAAAGACAAATACTGCAGGATTCTACTTTCTGGGGAGTCCTCGGAGTTTTCACATACATAGAGACAAAGAGTAGAGTGTGTTGTTGGGATCTTCAAAGGGACTAGGGACTTAGTGAAGGTAGAGCTTCCGTTTGAGAAGATGAGAGAGTTCTAGCAATCAGTGGGAGTGATGGTTGCTGTTCATGTGCTTCGTGCTGCTGGCTATGCAATGAAAGAGAGTAAAGTGAGGGGCCAGGGAGATGGCTCAGTAGAATAAGCACTTCCCTGGCAAGCGGAAGGGCCTAAGTTCAATCCCTGGTTCCACACACAAAAAAAAAAAAGAGAGAGAGAGAGAGAGAGTAAAGTGAAAAAGCTGAATGAGCTGTTGTTCTTCTGGGGCTAACTGATATATGGGGAAGCTGGGGATTAAAAAGTGGACTTGTCTTTAAGGCTTTGGAATTGGGGAAACACAAGACACGGGGGTAAGCAGTTGGCTCAGGCTCCAAAGACTGTGAAGTCAGCACAGATATGAAGAAGCCAGAGCCAAGAAAACAAGATCGCTAAAATCAAACCCATTGAGGCCGGTGTGTGACCTGCCCTTGTAGGAATTCCAGATAGCAGGGGACACACTAAAGTAGCCTACCAGTATATTAATCCTTGCTTTATTAGCATAGTCAAACTCACACCTTTGAGGTGGTAAGAAGACATGCGGCACACAGGAACCCAGAACCAGTAATATTGAATTGGGGGCCTTCACATGGAGCCACATCTCTGGACTTTTTTTAATTTTATTTTTTATCTTGAGACATGGTCTCAATAAACTGCTAGGCAGCGTGGAACTTACACTCCTTCTGCTTCAATGTCTCAGGTGTGTGGCACTGTATTTAGGCACAAATTTAAGATAAAATCAGGGATGGGAAGATAGCTCAGTGGGCTAAGTGCCTGCCTGGAGAGTGCAAGAATGTGGGTTCAATCCCCGGTCCCACGTGCTGTGCCAACCCTGGCATCCTGAGCATGCTGTACGGGCCATAGCAGGACCCTGTACCAAATAAATGAAACATTAAAAAAAAAAAAGCCAGAAAAGTCGGAGCTGCACTGCTTTGTCGCCCAGTTCTACAGGTATAAATGGGCAGAGATGATAATCTCCAGCTCTCAGGGTTGCTGCTGGATTATAGAGAGCGGACCACAGACACCCTGAGAAGGCCATCATGCACTGACCCCAGGCTGTCTGGTCTATACTCCTCCCCCACCAAGCCTGCCTATGCCCCAGTGACCCCACTTTTCTGCCCCATCCAGCCATAACAGACTGTCTGACCTGCTGGTAGTTGCCCAGAATGTGTGAGGGAACGTGCCCAGGGCATGGGTATAAGTGGGTCTCTTGGGTAAGAGTTTGTCACATGCAAATCAGGTTTCTTTCTCAAAACCAGTAGTCCTCAAGTTTGGAAGATCTTGCTCTGACGAGGACATTTGAAGGTTCTGGGGGCATTTTTGGTTATTACCACCATTAAGAGGAAGGAGGAGAGCTATTGATCTAATAGGTATGATGCTGTTCAACCTGCAATGTGCGGGGTAGCCCTCTGAACTTGGAGTCACCTTCCCCTCTTAACAGCAGGGCTTGGGTTCAGAACCTGCTGTCTGGTCCCAAAAACTACCCAAGTACTCCTGGAAAAGGTTGCCTTAAGGGACAGTTGCTCACACTTCCCAGTTCAGATTTTCAGATGGGCTGAGCTCTGTACCCCATAACTTAATGCTGGTGGTGGAGGTAATGGCCTATTACCACCATCAGCCTGCTATACACTGAATTTTGTGTCCACCAAAAATTAATATGTTGAAGCTCTAACTCCATAGTGACAATACTTAGAGATGGAGATTTGGGGAGGATATTAAGGTTAGATTGGATCATGATGGTGGGTACTTCCCCTTATAGGATTAGTGGCCTCCTAAGAAGAGGAAGAGAGAAGGTGCCCATGAGGACAGAAGGGGAAGGTGCCATCTGCGAGTCAGGAAGAGGGTCCTTGCCAGAAACCAAAGCAGCTTTCATCTTGGATTTCTAGCCTCCAGGAGTGTGTGAGAAATAAGTGCCCGTCACAGCAGCTCAGCAGCCCCAGCCTGTGCTATTTGGGGATGGCAGCTGAGCTGTCTGACAGGCCCCTTCTATGTGGAGAGTGGCCCCTGCAGGGCTGCTTGGGTTGCTATGTCACAGTGAAGTCTGTAGAACTCATATGTCACCACAGTCGGCTGAGGGAAAACCTGGGCGGTGGACCAGGAAGCACCTGGACTTTGTGGAGATGCTTCTGGGTTCTCCTTCACTTCCGGGAATCAGGAGTTGCTACCTGTCCTGTGCTGGCTTCAGGGACAGCCACTACATCTGTGTCAGCTCTGGAAGGGTAAACCTCGGAGACTCAGCCCTGGAAGTGTGTCAGAGACAAGGTCTGAAATGCAGTGGGCAGTGGGAAGTTCTTCCACTCACTGTGGGGCAAAGCTGTGAAGGCTGTGGCTCCCTCTGGGCCTGCTCTTCTGTCGCAGACCTGCTGGCCCACCACGTGGTTGCAAACATACTTCCCAGCTCCCGAGGGAACTGTGTGCCTTCTTGAATGCCTGCAGCTGTGAAGCATGTGCCCTGATCTCATAGGTCAGATCGAAGGGTCAGGCCAGTGCTCCACATCCTGATGGAGTCTGGTCTTTTCAGAAAAAATGACATGATGAAATCTCCCTTCTCTGTCAATGAAGTGTTATAAAACTTCCACATGAAAAGGCAATCACTGGTTATATAGGCAAAAAAGAGAAAAGAGAGACAGAGACAGAGAGAGAGACAGAGAGAGAGACAGAGAGAGAGACAGAGAGAGAGAAAGGAAGCACAAGCAAATAAGCAGATGGAGATGGGTAACATTGAAGCTCAGCACCCAGGGAGGCAGGAAAGGGCAAAGGTAAGCAGGCAGCCTTCTGGTCCTCCAGTGAGGGAAATCCAATATGTCCTGTCCTGACCTTGTCCTTGAGATCCCCAGAGGGACCAAGGCCCGAGTGTCCACTGGTGTCTCTAGTCTTAAAAATACAGGTAGGCAGCTGGAGAGATAACTTAGTGGAAGAAGTGCTTGCCTGGCAAGCACAAGGTCCCAAGTTCGATTCTCAGTACTGAAAAAAAATTGTTAAAAAACCAACTAAACAACAACAACAACAAAAACAAAACCACAGGTAGGCATCCCATAGTGAATGCCAAACAGGTGGGTATAAGCCTTGAGACAGGGAGTGACCCAAGGTCCTTGTCCTCTTGGGCTTGTCTCCGCCCACTGGGTCATCCTCCAGCAGGACTGATGAGCAGCATGCAGTGGCAGCCAGAACAGAAACAGTTCACGTACATCACAGCTCCCAAGTGCAGTGTTTTGATGCTGTGGGGATGTCCAATAGAGAAGAAAAGTGGGAGGATATTGAGCAGAACATGGGTGTATTCATGAAAATTGAGTGCCTTTAAAAGTTCCTTTTTGGCTAGGGGCATCACATAGTAGCAAAGTACTTGCCTCGCAAGCATAAGATTCTGGGTTTGACCCTGGTGGTTAAACTTGCCTATATCAACTTTTCTAGCTGCACAGGGAGTTGGTGAGACAGGTTTCTGGGTATGTCAGGGTGGGTCATGAGGATGTGATCTTGGGTAACATATCTGATCCCTCACCCCTTTCTCTGGCACTAATTCCCTGCTATATTTTTTTTTCCTGGAACCGGGAATTGAACTCACACCCTTGTACTTGCCAGGCAAGCACTTATTCTACTGAGCTATCTCCCTGGTCCCTTGCTCTGCTTCTTGACTGCCTTAAACAGATGATCTCCACTTACATCTGCCTGCCATGGTATCTCTGCCTTGGAGCCAATCAACCATGGACCAAAACCCTCAAAACTGTGAGCAAGCTGAAACCTTTTCCTCCTGTCAGTTGTGGGTGTTGGATATTATATCCCTGTGACAGGATAATTAAGGTGGATCCCCAGCACGTGCGCGTGCACACACATAGAGAGAGAGACCCCTGCTGTTAACTGTTTTGGTAATTGTCCCATAATCTTGAATATAGTAAATAGGAATTCACTTGTAAAACTAGAGATGTCCTCCCTAATACTTCCAAAGTTGTGTCCAGTTAGTTCTGTAATCAATCTCTTAAACTCTGACATACTTAAAATGTATTTTATGTGCACACACACATCTGTGTCTGGTGGAAAGTTCAGAAAACACAAAGGTTTGGTGGCACCCTTTCCAAAGCCCAATATGAGTGTGAACTTCACAAAGAGGAGTTACTCTCAATCAAATTATCTACTCTGAGTGGAAATGTGTTCTAGTCACAGGGGCAAGGAGGGTTATTTTTCAATTTAATCAGAGAAGCAGGGGTGGGCTTAGCATAGGATATGAATGTGTCTTTTTTTTTTTTTAATGTGTGTGTGTGTGTGTGTGTGTGTGTGTGGGGCCAGCTCAGCCCACCAGGGGGCGCGGCTGGCTGGCATGTGGTGCTGGGGGATTGAACCGCAGTCCCTGTGCTTTGCCAAGCTTGTTCCAAGTTAAGTAGGTGCTTTAGACCACTGAGCCATCTCTCCAGCCCCATGAATGTGTCTTTCAATAAACAACATCTTTCCTGTTGCAAAGAGCACATGTCTGGCATTTCTGTCATGCCAGTGTTTCTCACAGTGTCCAGTGCCCATCGTAGAGGTTTGACCTGGTCTTCACCAAGGAGCTAATAGATCCAGTGACCCTGCATGACACTAGGGAAAGAGAAAAGAACAGGAGCTGGGCACCTTCCATGGCAGCCCACTCGTTATGAAAGCTTTTAATCTTATGTTTGTGTGCAAGGGGGAATGTCTTGGGTAGCAGAAATCGCAGGCTGACTGAAACAAAGCACAAAGGTGTGCAATTTTTTGGCATCTACAGGGTAGTCAGGGACTGGGTTTCCCAAGGTCGTCATCACGTGGGGGGACAGAGTTTTACTGTGTCTGCTGGCTTCCCTATGCCTCTCTAAGCACACATGGGTCATTAGCATCGTAAGTCTCCATCTCAAGGGGTTTTTTTTTGTTGGTTTTTTTTTTTTTGGTGGAACCAGAGATTGAACTCAGATCCTTGCGTTTGCCAGTCAAGCACTTATCCTACTGAGCCATTTCCCCGGCCCCCTCAAGGTATTTTTAAAATTATTCTAATAAACTACTGTAGGTTTCTTTAGTGACAATACTATGCATGCTCTTTCCTATGTCACCTGGAATCTGTCCCTTAACATTGGAGAAGGTTCCTGATTGGGTTTTGGAGTAGGGCTGATCACTCCCCTGCCTCCCTGGCCTGAATGTTTTTGATCTTGGCTTTGGAGGGCTCTGAGTTGTTGGGATCTGTGCCAACCACACGTCTTTGATGTAGAGGACCACTGGGACAATTCTCATTGAAAGAAGAACAATTGTCTCCATTTTGGCTGTGCCTGACCCTATGTCTGTGTATTGATATGTACAGAGCTGGCTAGGAGTTTTCCTTGTCCCTTCAATTGACTTTAAGCAATGCATATTGGTTTAGCTGAGCTGCTGGTGGTAGCCTTTGAAGACAGCACGCATGTTCCCCCAGTAACCCCCACTTGCTGCTGTTTAATATGAGCTGGGTTGAGATACTATGAAGAACCAGTGCTCCACACTGTTGGCTGGGATCAAGCCTCGAGATAGAGGCTATGACTTCCTGGAGCTTGAAAGATTACACATTAGAGCTGAAGCACCGAACCTCAAAACATTAGATACTATTCAATTGTGTAATTCAGCTTATTCTCTATATATCCTTTTCTCTGCATATTACAGAGCTAAATATAGGCCTTATACCTAGCCCAGCTCACAGTACTCACCTACTTCCTGCCATTCTCAGTCATTATCCTCAAACCACCCCTCCTTCATGACTGAATGAAACCCGGGTTCTGCCCTGGGTCTAGGCCTTTGTTCTGGATATCCAATACCATGGCTGGACTTAAGACCCCCTTCTCTCCCCATAATTATAAATATGCCTTAGAGTCTTTACTCTTTTTTAAAAAATTATTTTATTTATTTATGTGTGTGTGTGTGTATGTGTGTGTGGCCAGCTCAGCCCACCAGGGGGCGGGGCTGGCTGGCATGT
>NW_004524688.1:5755707-5767542 GCF_000260255.1 Octodon degus
CCCAAATTTGTGCAGTGAGTAGTACAGAAATGAGGACAGGACTCAGAAGTCAGATATAGGCTGTTAAGGATAAAGAAAGCTGAGCTTGACAGAAAACAGAATGATGTGCTTCTATTTCCTATGAGTTAACCTCGTCTAAACAGAAGTAATGTTCACCACCAGGAGAACCAAGAGCCCTTGGACAAGCATCAGGAAACACCCAACGGGATTTGCAGGTAGCCATTCCTGTGCCTGGAGATGATGCACCAGGTAGCCTACTATGGGTCAGGAGGGCATGGGGGTGGGGAGTGGTGCCCATGGGCTTATGAGGGACCCATAGGCTCTAGGCTGGTGGGAAAGGCCAAGAACATATGAAACAGAGGGATGCAAAAGCACATAGTGCTCAGGAAACATGAGATCTGATATCCTGGACAAGGTGTCTGAGACAGGCAGAAGAGGCAGAGCAGGAGGGAAGGCTGGACAGGCTGAAGAGCTCAGACGTGAGGAGGTGATCATGGCAGGATGGACTGCATTGGGGGAGAGGGTCAGATGAGGTAACAGATGATGCACAGAAGGTGCAGACCCCAGAACCCCAGGGAAGAGCAGAGAGGAACTCTGACAATGGCCCCTGCCAGGCCTACCCAGTCTTGTCCAGTCTGGGACCCCCTCCCCCTGGCTCTGTCCTCCCCACCACTAAGTATGTCCTCAAGTAGGGAGTTCATGTACATGTACTCAGAGAATACAGGGGTTCTCAGGAGAACAAAGCCCTCCACATTAATTGCTAGTTAAAGAGGTACACATCCCCTCATCCCCAGAACAGTTGCATTTCCTAGAGGTCAGCATGGATTCCCACCAGGGCAATGAGTCCTTTCTGGGAAATTTGGGCTGCAACATGGAGTGAATCTGCCATTCTGTCCTCAAGGTAAAAAATCAGGAGCTGTGCTTTTTCCCTGAGGAGGAAGCCAGTGTTTGCAGTAATGCTATGGTTTGTGTCTGGATGTCTCCCCAAAGTCTCATGCAATCACTAGGGTGTGAGGGGTGCTTTCTGGTGTCAGTTGAATCTAGAATTTGTGACTGATTCATTGTGTAGTGCTGGGATTATGGATATGAGTGCTACACACACCCTAGATGGGTAGCCTACCTGCAATATAAGGCACAGAAAGAGTCTTCTGTAGCCCTCCTCCTGTTGTGCTCTGTTGCTTTTGTATCTTGTGTTGCCATGAACTATTGCCCCTTTGCCATTCCATCCTGCTTTGGAGCCGGCTAAGTATGGCCTGAAGTCTCTACAAACTGTTAACTCAGGGGCCAGGGAGATGGCTCAGTAGAATAAGAGCTTCCCTGGTAAGCGTAAGGGTCTGAGTTCAATCTCCAGTTCTGACAAAAAAAGAAAAAACTGTTAGCTCAATAAATCTTTCCTTTCTTAACACTGGGTCCTGGGTAATTTGTCTCAGCAATGAGAAAAGTAACTGAGATAGAATTTGGTACTGAGAGTCTAGCTGTTGCTGTGACTGTACCTGATTATGTGGTTCAGGAGAACCACAATGGCTTGTGAAAAGAGTCTGGAAAGGTTCGGAGATGCCAGCTGAAAAAGTAGAGCTGGAATGCCTTAGGCTGTTCTGTATGGGAGATTCTGGTCAGAGCTGAAAAGACCAGAAGGCTGTTAGAAATCCTGCCAACAAAGACCAGATTCAGGAGGTTTCTGCAGGGCAAGGCTAAATTGGCTGTTGGATTCCAGATGATGTGTGTGAGGCTTGGCAGAAAGTGTCTACATTTTGCTCATGTCCAAAGATTTTGCTTGAGACTGATATTAAGAGTGGCAGACTAATTAATCTAGCAGAAGGAATTTCAAGGCAGTCAAATATTGAGACAGTGGTATGGCTACCATTGGAGACTTTTAGCCAGATTTATGTTGAGACTCAAGAGCAAAAAGCCCAGAAAAATGATTTAAAACTTTGTGAGTTTGGTCAGAAAGGAAGCTTCAGTAAAGCTGTGAACTGCAAAGATAGTGCAGAAGTGATCTTGATTGCTAGGAAAGAACAGGAGAATAGAATAGGCCTGAGGGCATTGCAGAAAGCAGCAGGACTCCAACCTTCGCAGCCTCAAAATTGCAAAAGTGAAAGATTGTGCTTTGAGAAGAAAGCTACACAGCATCATGTTACAGAATTGCTGAAGTGTAGAAAAGTTGTGCCTCGGAATTGGATTCGGAGTGGTCAGTGACCCACGCAATCGACCCCCACAGCCAAGAAAGAAAAGCCTGACTACTGCTCCCGCTGGCAGCAGACTTTGGCAACTTTAACATGGTGCTGATTTTGCGTGTATGCAGGATGAAAATGTTGTGGAGGTCAGAAGGCTTCAACCCCAATTTCGGAAGGCCTGGGAGCCCAGGCAGTGTGCTTCTGGGAGGGAGGTATGTGAAGCTGTGAGAGTGAAGGCAAAGGTGCAGTAGGGATTCCAGATGTTTGGAAAAGCCAGGAACATGGATAATCTAAGGAAAACTGCAAGGTGGGTGTAGAGATATAGATTTGAGACAAAAGCCTGATGTTCCAAGAGAGCAGGGAACCCTGAACTGAGCCCGAGGAGGGTTGCTGTCTGTTTGCAAATTCCCGGAAAGCTGGGACCCAAAGCAGCAGATAACAGCTTCTCCTGCAGGCGCTCTGTCCTTTGATCCCTTGCTTGGGATGTTATCGGCTAGCATTTGTGTGAACCTAGTGTTAGGCAAATGGTGGAAGTCAATAGAGATAGTAATTTGTACTCACTTAGGTAATTATGCACATTCCTTAGTCTGCCTTTACCCCTCAGTAAATGTGAGATGCTTCTGAGGCTCTGGGCTCACTTGGAGAGAGACTAATCTCAGTGAGACCTCTGAAGCTACATTCATCAGGTCTTCTCGTCGTTTCTTTCGGCACCAACCCGTAACATACAACAGTGGGAGCAAAGTGCACCTAAGAGAGAAGCCATGGGAGCTACAGCCAACAGAAGTGTTGTGGGGTGGAACCATGCAAGCCCTTTGGAGTTTGTAACTCGCCACTGATTGCCTCAGATGCTGCACATGGAACTACAGGATTTAATGTTTGACCTGCCAGATTTTGGATTTGCTTTAGTCCCACTCATTTGTATTTCCCTGTTCCTAACTTTTGGAATGGAAATGTCTGCCTTATGCCGTTAAATGTTGGAAGTATTTAACTTTTTTTTTGTACAGGGACATACAAAGAGTTTGCCTCAAATCACAGAAGAGACTGTTTTGACTTGGACTTTTCAGCAATGCTGACACTATTAGGACTTTGGTAGCTCTTGCAGTTGGACTAAATGTCTTTTGCATAAAGGTATGTGCATGTGTCTTTGGGAGACCAAGGGTGAAATGCTATGGTTTGTGTCTGGATGTCCCCCCCAAATCTCATGCAGTCACTGGGGGTTGCTTTTTGGAGGCATCTGAATCTAGAGTTTGTGACTGATTCATTGTCTAGTACAGGGGGGCCTGCCCCTTAGCTCAGTTCTTTAAGTGGCTGCTTCCACAAAGCAGTCAGGCTCAGGTTGCTGTGGTTTGATCCCCACCACTCAAGCCAGCCAAACCTGCCCTGAAGGCATTCGGAGAAAAAAAATCCCTCATTGTCTAGTACAGGATTATGGGTAGGAGCGTACATACACATACCTAGATGGGTAGCCTACCTACAATATAGGGCACAGAAAGAGTCTTCTGTAGTACTCCTCCTGTGATGCTCGAGTTGCTTTTGTATTCTTGTGCTGGCATGAACTAATGCCCTGCCATCCTGCTTTGGAAACAGCTAAGTATGGCCTGAAGCCTCTACAAACTATTAGCTTAATAAACCTTTCCTAGCCAGGTGTGGTGGCCCATGCCTATAATCCTAGCACTCGGGAGGCTGAGGCAGGAGGATTGTTATGAGTTCCAGACCAGCTTGGGCTACAAAGTGAGCTCAAGACCAGCCTGAAACACATAGTGAGACCTTGTCTCAAAAATCCAAAAAATAAAACAAAATAAAATAAAGTAAACCTTTTCTTCCTTAACATTGTATGTTAGGTATTTTGTGTCAGCAATGAGAAAAATACAAGTAATAGTGAAACAGGCAGACACAATAGGAGGATTAGATGGAACCCTGGCACTCCTGAGCATAACCGTGTCTGGTCCTTTCCTCTGCCCACCAGCTGACCCTTTCTTGATTGCCAGACTCCAGCCACTCCTCTGAAACACAGACCTCCTGCTGAAGCCAGTAGGCTATGTCTCTGCTACTTATCAGACTGACCAATTTTGGAAATGAAAAACATGTTAATATTTAAAACAAAATTTCAGAAAATATTCCCCCAACATGGAAGAACACTAACCCTAGCCAATATGTTCATTTCCAAGGCAAAAACAGAAAATCCACCTGTATGTGTTTATAGTGAGGGGAAAGAACACTGTTACATGACAAGGGGCTGGTGGTGGGCTGCAGTGACTGGACACGACAAGGGTGCTTGGATGCCTGGGCTCTTTTTTGCACAGCTCCCAGCCCCTTATGGCCCCTTGCTAGAGTCTTGGTAGTCACAGCTACAACATAGTATAACAATTGTTTACATACTATCTACATTACTCAGTATTATAGGCAACTAGAGTTGATTTGAAGTACCTGAGGGGGTGCATAGGATCTATGCACATACTGCGCTATAAAATACAAAGGGCTTGATCATCCATGGATTTTTGTATCCGAGAGGCTTGAGGGTAGCCTTGAACCACCAGTCCCTGGAATAACAACATTTCTACCTTGCCCTCAAGATAGCAGTAGGCATATTCTAACTATCCCAAGATCAACTTGGAGGTGAATGCCATGCAGTAGGGAGGGAAGAAAAAATAGTCAGGTGTCCCCCACCCTGGTCTCCAGAAAGGAATGCTCTGGCCATCCCTCTCTGCTCCACAGCTAAGAACCACCTGGCAAGCACAGACCTTCCTGAAGGTGGGCGGAAGGCTTTCTGGTCCCTACTCTACCTGATGTCAGACATACAGAGCAGGGCCCAGGCAGAAAGTAGTCCTTTCCTGCCTTAAGTGCAGGTAAACTGTCCTGACAGATTGGGACATTGAGACCAAGGGATAAAGATAATAAGAAATATCCCCAAGCAGTTTTAGTTCCGGAGGGATTGGAATAGGGCCAAAATTTCCCCTCTATTTCCCATTTTTGTGATTCCCCTATCCTGGCCCAGGAACTGGAGATTAAACTCTGGTCTTTGCACCGGGCTACATTCCCAACCCTTTACATTTTTCACTTTGAGATAGGCTCTCATTAAATCGCTGTTACCTAGGCAGGACTAAAATTTAAGATCCTCCTGCCCCTGCCTCCAACTCGCTCTGGCTTGGGTGCCTGATCTGTTTTCGTTGTTTTCACAGTGGCCTTGCCAGCATGTAAGTCAAAAGATCAACCAATAAACCAAAACAGCATTCCAAAGTAAACACTTTTAAAGGTCCAAATGAGTGTAAATGGCAGATAAAATCTTGGTTTCAGGGTTTAAGGAGCCCAGAGAGCACCTGAGCAGGCCGGGACTGCGAGGCAGGCAAACACCAATGCAGACCACCCCTCCTTGAGGGAGGAGAAAGCCGAATTTCGCGGGAGGGGAGCTGACGCTCCTCCATCATGCGCATAGACACGCAAGGGCAGACACCTGCAGGCTCACGAGAACGCGAAAGGCAGAGATGCACACAAGCTCACGCGCTCAGAGGCACGTTTATGCGCAGGGCCACAGCGCCACAAAACCCGGCGACCTTTGGCTTTTGGGCTTCGCGTCTGGCATCTCCGTGCCCCGCGGCGCAGCTGCGAAGTCTCTTGGGAATGAGTGCAGAGGTTCCACCATACACCTTCTAGGCTCAGTGTTCAAAAGCTAGTATGAGGTTAGGGCCATCACACGCGGGAATGTAAACACCTGACTCCGCCCCGATCTCTCCGCCCCTCCCGCTATTGGCTGAGGAAAAAAAGACCCCGCCTTCTAGTCTTTGGGCCCCGCCTCTTCCCCATTTGCAGATCTCCATTGGCCGCAGGGCTCCCAGGAGGGACGTGAAAGCGTAGGCCCAGGGGCGGGAATGAGAATAAGATTGATGGATATCGCAGCCAATAAAAGTGCACATCCACCCCAGCAACTACGATCTACCAATGGCGAGACAGGTGGGCGGAGCGGACTGCAGTTGACAGGCACAGTGGCCTGGGTGGTGGACTGGGATCCAGCGGTGCTCTGGGCCCGCAGCCCGTGTGCTCTCAGACCGCGGAGCCGGCATGGGCTGGAGCGCCTGGCCGGCACGATGAGTGCCCTGGGCAGCCCCGTGCGGGCCTATGACTTCCTGCTCAAGTTCCTCCTGGTGGGCGACAGCGATGTGGGTAAGGGCGAGATCCTGGCAAGCCTGCAAGACGGAGCGGCCGAGTCCCCATATGGCCACCCAGCAGGTGAGAGTGGGGTCAGGGCCGGTGCTGGGGTTGGAGAGGTCGGGACTGGTCGGGTCGAGGGCGAGGGATCCGGGGAGGGTTGAGGGCGCGGGCCGGGGTGCAGACTTGGAGAAGACTTGGAGCGGGGGCTGGGGCGCAGGCGGTCTCTCCCGCGTGGATACAACAGGCGCAGAGCACATCTTCCATCCCGTCGCCTCCGAGGCCTGGGCGCTGGTGGAGGAGCAGCTGGGCGGGGGCTGTGTCTCCTCTTCCTGGGGGTAACCGCTGGTGGAGGTCCAAGAGAGCGGATCTGGGCAGGGGATCCTGTGGGTGAGCGTCTGGGGAGGAGTGGGTCACGGTATAGGGGCAGCTGTGTGGGCAGTGCCCAAGGGGTGGCAGAGGCGGGCCAGTGCCCAGGCTAACTGCTGTCTCATCGGAACTCCTACCCAAATGGACAGGTTTCCAGTGGAGGATCCCACTTGGCCCTGCAGAGTTTGGCCAGGGTGGGGAAGGACTCCAGACAAAGATCAGGGGACTGGGTTCCAGGCAGGTGAAGCCAAAGTGCTCTAGGCTACAGGACATTGGAAGGGGGTCCCCTAAGTCAGAGTTTGAAAGCTGACATCCCTGAAGAAAGACAAGGAAGGGAATTCTCATTCTGTGGGGCAAACAGAAGCTGTGGCTATTCCAGGATGGTGTGACCACTTTTAGAGCCATACAGGGTCTCTATCCATTTCTCTAGCACAGTCCCTGTTTAGTCCTGCTGCCTCTTTGCCCTCCCAGTTGCAGCAACGAGGAAGCAGTCTGGGTGTGGCCAGGCTGGTTCAGGGGTTATGATGGACAAACACTAGCAAGTAGGTGAACTTGCTGTGAAAGTGGAAGCCAGGGTGAGGATTTGCTTCTGCTCAGTGGAACATGCAAGGCACCCTGCAAAGCCAGAGGTCATTGCAGGACTACAGGTGGACTGTGTGGAGCCAAAGAGGTGATGGGAAGAGAAAAGCTGCTCTGCACAGTGCTGCTGGGAAGGAATGGAAGAGCATCAGTGTCTTAGGACAGAGGTCTGGTCACAGCATCCTCTAGGTGGGGAACGTGGGAGGGGAACAGCTGGTCCTCAAGCTGCCACTGCACAGCCACCTGGAGCCTTGGAGAAATGCAAATTCTGCTTCTGTGAGGCTGGGTGAGCCCAAGATCCTGTGCCTCCAGCTCTGCCCAGACCACTGGGCTAGTGCTCACGCAGGCAAGGGAGGTTCTGACATTGTGTGGTCCAGTGCTGCCTTCAGACTCCTGTGGCTGTTTAATTCATGTCAAGAGCCCCGTGGCTGCTTTCCTGGATGACACAGAAGTAGACTTTCCCCTCATAGCAAAGTTCTGCTGGACAGTGCTGCCTGAGGGCAGAGCCTGTGTCCACAGCTGTGTCCTCAGGGCTTGCATGCAGTGAAAGTAGTGTCATAGGGGAGGTCAAGAAATAAAGCACAGGGCAAATACTCGCTCAGAAAGGGCATGGTGTGATTTGGAGGGACAGACCATCAGATGCTTGAGTCTTGTCAGAGGCCAGTGATGTGGGCTAAAGTGAGGACAGACAGAGACAGTGGAGCCGATGCTCTTCCGGAGGGAGGACCAGGGCTCAGGGCACTTCTGCTGCATCCTTTCTTTGTGTCGTAGACCAGACTGAGGACTGCTAAAATAAGCTAGCTCCTGCTTTTTCCTGTAGTCTTGCCTCCACCCAGAGGGAGGATTTAGGTTAAAGACTTTCACAAGGTGTTCTATGGACAGCATGGCCTGAGACATAGCAGAGAAATGGTTGTGGATATATACCTTGTGGGCTTTTGATTTACCAAATCTTCGGTCAAGGGTTAGGAAAAAAGAGTATGAAAAGCAGAAAGGAGCTAGAACCATTATTTTTGTAATAAAATGACAGGTTTTGCTGTGAGAACATCTGGGTGCTCTGGCGTTGCAAGGCGAATCTGCAGTTTCACACTCCCCTCCCCTGCACCCAGAGCCCAGTTCTGTAGCCCACACTGCAATCTTTACACTGCCAGGGCTTCTAGGGCTCATTTCTGTATTGTGGCTGTAATACCCACGATTGCTTAGTATTAACTCAACATTTCAATGGCATCAGTGCCTGCTGAGGTTCTCTTTCTATGGCTGCTCTCCAGTTCTTCATTTTGTGGCCCCCTTAATCAGCCAGTTTTCATCACCAGCTATTTCTGCAGGAAGGACTCAGAGCTTTCCTGTTCCTCAAGTCAGGGAACATCTGCCCATTGTCTTTATCTCTGAACAATGCTCTAGGGTGTATTTTCTTCCCTCAGCACCTGGTGAGTATTGTTCTTAGACTCTGGCTTTAAATGTTGCCATGGTGAACCATCAGGCCCCCTGATTTTTTTTTTTTCCCCTATATGGGTGATTTGTCTTTTCTTCATGAATTTCTTTTTTCTTTTCTTTCTTTCTTTTTTTTTTTTTTTTTTGCGGACCGGGGATTGAACTCAGGCCCTTGCGCTTGCCCGGGAAGCGCTTATTCCACTGGCCATCTCTCCAGGCCCATTCTTCATGAATTTCTGAAGATTCTTTTGGGGGGCCTCATATTTAGCTAACTTAACAAGATATCTGCCTCAGAGTCCAATGCTTTATGTTAAACTTTTAGTGTACTCTGTACTCTGAATTCCTATACACATCTATTTTTCTAATTTCATAGGAATTTATTTCATGTCTTTAAAATAGCCTCTGTTACACTTGCTGTCTTTACTTCAGGAATACCAATTGTATTAGTTTGCTATTTGTAACCATGACAAATCACCACAATCTTTTTTTTTTTTTTTTTTTTTTTGCGGAACCGGGGATTGAACTCAGATCCTTGCATCTGCCAGTCAAGTGCTTATCTTACTGAGCCATCTCCCCGCCCCTCTTTTTTTCTTTTTCTTTTTCTTTTTTTTTTTTTTTTTGCGGAACTGGGGATTGAACCCAGACCCTTGTGCTTGCCGGGCAAGCTCTTATTCCACTGAGCCATCTCCTGGCCCCAATCACCACGATCTTACTGGCTTAAAAACAATGCAAGTTTTCTCTCACACAGTTCTGGAGTCAACAGTCCGGCACAGTCCTACCAGGGTGGAGGTAAGTGTGGGGAATGTCATGCTCCTTGCTGGGGCTCTAGGAGACTGTTTCTTGGCCTTTTCTAGCTTCTAAACCCTACCGCCATGCCCTGCATTCCTGTTTTTCACCATTTCCATCTTCAGAGCCAGAGGTGTCAGGTCCCATGGCTTTGACTTGCTCTCTCCTGCCTCCTCCTTCTACTTTGAGGAACTCTGTGGCTATGTTGTGCCCACCTAGACAACCCAGGGCGATATCCGTATCTTAAGGGCACCCGATGAGCAATTTAATCCCAACAGCAACCTTGAATCCCCTTTGCCAACCCGTCTGCCATGGGAACGTCACATAATCACAAATTCTGGGGACTGGGATGTGGTATCTTCAAGGCGTCCATTATCCTGCCTGTCACGTTGATTAGCCTTCTGTTGGGCCATCTCTATCTGTCTTCCACTTCTCTCTGTTTGCTCTATACATTTTTTTCTTTCTCTTCTGAATTTCTGTGATTACGGTATCGTTCCTGTTGTTGGGAGTTATGAGTATAGTAAATTGTTTTCAGCTGTTTCCAATTTAGCTGTTTAGTTATGATGTTTTCATCTCCAAATTTTTCCTTAGTTTTGCAATTTTCCTTTTTTCAATTTCGGTTCAATTAAAAATTCTAAAGTCTCATTTAAAAATCTCTTCACACTTGCGTTGTATCAATATATTTTTATTATTCTGTTCTACTGTTGAACATTAGAGTGGACTTTCTTCTGTTCGTTGGGTTGTTTTCCTTTAGGCGGTCTTTCACTTCTTTTTCTTTCCTCCCTTAAGTTTTTGTTGAATTGTGATATATATATCTATATATCTATATACAGATATATATATGGAAAAGTACATACATTGTAATTGCACACCTCAGTGAACTTCCCCAAGCCTAATATATCACATAACCAGCACCCAGAGAAAGAATGGGGACTCCGCCAGCTTTCTGGGCCCCCCTCACTGCCTACACCATTCTGTCCCCAGGGTAACCACTCTCCTGAGCTCTAGCAGACTGTTGTCAGTCTTACAAACTTATCTGTGGACAGTACAGGGTGTGTGCTCTTTGTGGCTGCTTCTCTTGCTCCTTTTGACATGTGAATTCCCAGACTGCTGTTCTCATAGCATGTAAAATCCCTTGTGTGACTATCCATGGCTTATTTGTCCACCCAACTGGGCATGTCAATTCTAGTGGTGTCCAGTTTTATGATTATGATTTGTTTGCTGTGAATGCATCTCTTGTGTTTCTGTTAGAATACACCTAAATACAAAAATGCTGGGTATCACACGTGTATGGAGCTGAGGATGCAACTCAATAGTAGAGTGCCGTGGTTTCTATCTAGATATCTCCCCCATTGGTGGGGCTTTGGGGAAGAAATTGCATCCTAGGGGTGTGGTGCTTATCAGCGGATTGGTCCATTGATGAGTTTATGGCTAACTGTGATGTTGGGAAGTGAAGTGTGGTTGGAGGAAGTGGTCACTGGGGGTGTGGCCTGGCAGCATCAATTTTCTCTCTCTCTCTCTCTCTCTCTCTCTCTCTCTCTCTCTCTCTCTCTCTTTCTCTTGTATTTTTTTTAGGGAAGAGTCTACAGGGTGTTCAGGATCTCACTACTAGATTGGACTCGGAGTGATTCTCCTGTTTATTGCTGGGATTACAGGCGCATGCCACCACGCCCAGTCTCAATGTTTTGCCGTCTCAGTGTGCCCTGGGGACAGGGCTGGCGCGGCAGACATGGTGATCAAACCCGTGGTCCCTGAGCCTGCTCTAGGTGCTTTAATCCACTGAGCTATTTGGCCAGCCCTAAAAGTTGAAAAGGATTTTTTTGCTTGCTCAGGCTGCCTTAAGGGCGAGTCTGGTAAGGCAGGTGAAGGTGGGGATCAAACCGTGGTGCCCTGAGCTTGACTGCCTTCCCTCCCTCTCTTGACTGTTCTCATGCCATGAACTGTTTCTCC
This sequence comes from Octodon degus, assembly GCF_000260255.1. NCBI lineage: Eukaryota > Metazoa > Chordata > Mammalia > Rodentia > Octodontidae > Octodon > Octodon degus. The sequence goes on from NW_004524688.1 coordinate 5,767,137, forward strand.
TCGGCCACATGACTGTGCTGTGGAGCCAGCTGGCTATCGACTAAAATGTCTACAAACTGTGAGCAAAAATAAACCTTCCTTCCTTAAGAGTCATGGGTGTAGAGTATTATGCCTCAATGATGAGAAAGTACCTAAGACACAAAGAATAATAACAGACGCATATGTATGCGTAGGTTTAGCTTTAGTGTCTACTCCCCAAATCTGTTCTCATTTGCTCTTGTGCCCAAGAGCCAAGAGAGTCCTGGCTGTTCCTGCTATCACCAACACTCGGCATTTTCTTTCCTTTTCATTATAGCCATGCTGGAAAGCAGATAGCTTGAATTTGCATTTCTCTGATCATTGGTGAGATTGAACAACTTTTCATATATTTATTTGGATTTCCTGTCTTGTAAAATGTATGTTTCTT
>NW_004524688.1:5768037-5770163 GCF_000260255.1 Octodon degus
ATAAAAAAATAAAATACATTCTGGCTGTGAATCCAGATATATATTGTGGATATTAGTCTGTGTGAACATTACCTTTTTGTTTCTTTAATAGTGTTTTTGGATCAACTAGACTTTCACCTTAGGATAAATTGTCAGTGTTATATGGGTGGACCTGGGCTCTTTTTTATCAAGTTCTTTTTCTGCTCCTGGCTAGGAAAGATGTTTACTTCTAGAGCTCTGCTGTTCTACCTTCCAGCTGGAGTATGGTATGGGATAGGGACAGGAGCACATTTTTCCCCAGTTGCTGACCACACTGCTCGTTGCTACCTCAAGACTATACCTGCCTCCTCCTAGTCTGAGTCCTGGTTGCTGGCTGGCATATCAGTCAGCTTTCTGTTACTGTGAAGTAACTGAGAGAATCAACTTGTGAAGAGAAAATATTTCTTCTGGCTTACAGCTTTGGACATTTCAGTTCTGTGGTCTGCACGTCCCGTTGCTCCGGGTCTGTGAGGAGCTGGTACATCATGGCAGAAGCATGCCTTATAGCGCAGCTATCACCCAGCCCACCAGAAATGAAAGCAAAGGCAGAAGGGGCCAGATGCCACTCTCCCCTCAAGGCCCACCCACTTACCAGAGGACCTTCCACCAAGCCCCTACTCTGAAGGTCTCCACTTCTCAATAGTACCTCCCACCAGGAGCCACATCTTTGACTCATGGCCTCCAGGAACACTTGTGCATGGCTGAGGCTTTGTCCCCAAGCACTCTGCACCCAGCCTTACTCAGGCAGCTCTCCTTGGGCCCTCACTCGATTCTCCCCACTGGCATCTCTTGTCCTTCAGTCAGGGTCCTGCATTCCAGACCTGTCTAGGGACCATGCTGCCTGCCCAGGACCAGGGGAGTTATCTTCTGTTCTCACAGTGACACCATACACGTGGCTTCTCCCAGAGTCCTCTGTGCTCTTTGCAGGCAGGTGTTGGGTCAGTTCTTCCCCTGGCATGCTTTGCTTCTCCCAGGCAGGACTGGGAGAGAAAAGGCAGCCAGCCAGGCTGGGGAATGAGTGGTGGGTGCTGGACCACACGTTTCCGCTCTCCTGCTTCGCTCTCATCTCCCCTGCTGGTGCCGTCACTGCTTCCCACACAGCTCCTGACCCTTCCTTTCTCTGATTTCAGAGTTTCTTACGCTTTGGGCATCTCATTAGCAATGAGGGAGGGAGGCAGACTAAACAGATGCTGAATGCTACATCTTTTGCCTCCTATTTTTTTTTTTTTTCCCAGCAAAAGAGACCCACCATTTTCTCTGACTCTCCTGGATGTTTCTCCAGTTTCCTTTTTAGTAGGAAAATCCCCCTCTTCCTTCTTCCCTGTGTCAGCCTTGCCAAGACCTAATAATAACGCTCACTAACTGTGAGTATACAAGGGTCATTTCATGAGAAGGGCTATGTTATCAGATTCAGAGAGGGTGAGTAACTCCGGCAAGGTCACAGAGCTGGCATAGAAGAGCCCGGATGTGGGTGGGGAAGCTGGCTCTGGGCCGAGCTCCTTCCCCATCCTCCCCTGTCTTTAGGTCACTCAGATGTGATGTTCAGAGAAGGCTTAGAGGGGCACTGAGGCTCCTTTGCTCAGTGTGGTCCCGTTGTCAGCTCCCCTCCTCCCTCTCCGTGTCTGACAAATGTTCCAGGGGAAGATGTGTGCACCCCCTCCCACCCCCTGCTGTTCTGCAGGCCGTGGTGGATTTGCTGAATTATATAGCTACTGTGCTGGTTTCCCTTGGCAACCACTTTAAAATTTAAAATGTGATTTAAAGCCATCATTTTCAAATGTAAATGGTATCCAGGCACCCCAAGCCCACCCTGTGTTCTAACTCTTTGCTTCCTGTAGTTCTGCTTTAGTGGACAGTAAAATTTTGTTTATTTGTTTGTCTATTTATTTATTTATAAAAGGGTCTCACTGTGTAGTCCATGTGGGCCTCGAACCTACTATATGACCTTGATATTTAAATGTAGTAGGTTTCAAAAGTTGGCAGCATAGTCCAGTGGCAGAAGAAGAAGAACAGGGGCTGGTGAGATGGCTCAGTGGTCTAAAGCACCTACTTAGAACAAGCTAAGCTAAGCAAAGCACAGGGACCATGGTTCAATCCCCCAGCACCAC
>NW_004524688.1:5770263-5773684 GCF_000260255.1 Octodon degus
TAAATAAATAAATAAAAATTTTAAAAAAGAAGAAAAGAGAAAAAGAAAAAGGTTTCATAGATGCTTCTGTGTAATTGAGTGTAATAAACTGCCATGGTATCACATTTTCTTTGAGAAGCCCCTCCTTCAGCCTCACTTTCCTATGCCCCCAAAGCCAACTCCCTTCTGTGCTGATCCTGACCTCTACAGCTCCCCACACAAGTCACGTCTGATTTTTAGTGGTGATCTGGAAGGGTCTCAAAAACTGGCCAGGCCAGGTTTCTCCTGGGCAGATGCTCACCCACTACTCATGTGTGTCTCCTGTCACCAGGTTGCCTGCCAGCCTAGCACCATGCCCCAATCTAGGGGCCTCACCTGCAGGGGTGAGGCAAGCAGCCCCAGGCATGAGCCGTGAGCCACATCAACTGGGGCTGTCAGGTTGCTGGGTCTCTTCATACAGAGAAAGGTTTTAGGTTTTATTCCTTTTGTTTCAAACTTCATTCCCCGCCTGCATGGCAAGCCCAAGGTTGTGAGGATTTTTTTCGGTATCCCCCATATGGAAAAAAAAAAATGATAACAAACTTCATTCCCAAGCTTCTTCAGCTCAATTATCTGTAAATTGTGTACAAGTGAAGCCCTGAAAGTCCCAGGACCTTGATCTTAAAAATACTGAAGATCTGGGTCTCACCAGAGTTATTAACATTTTTTTTTCTTTGGTACTGGGGGTTGAACTTGATACCTTGTGCTTGCCAGGCAGGTACTTATGCCAATGAGCTATATTACAAAATAATTTTTAAAGCAATCATGTGCCAAACATAGTGGCACACGCCTCGAATCCCAGCACTTAGGAGGCTGAGGCAGGAAGATTGCCTCAAGACCTGTCTCAAGCGTACATATACAGGGGCTGGAGAGATAGCTCGGCGCATGCCATGCCATCCACCAAAACAAAATATGGTGGCACACACCTGTAATCCCAGTGCTGGGGAGGCTGAGACAAGAGGGTCACTATGAGTCCAAGCTGCATAGAGTGAAAAACCCTGTACCAAATAAATACATAAATAAAATATTTTTTAAAAAAATTTTAAACTACACACACACACATACACACACACACAAAGTGGGATGTGATGTAAAACAGTAGCTCCCAGCAACTCTGGGTTTCATCTCCTTCAGTGGCACCCTCAGCTAGCTGGCTTCATTCTTGGAAGCCTGTTCACAGTTCTTCTCTCCACATGACCGGGGAGCTCCCCATCACCTCACACTCCAGTTGCAAGCCTGGTTTTCCAGCCACCACATGGGTCAATAAGCCACGTCTCCTGTGGCCTGCGCCAGGGGTGGCTGCGTGTGAGAGGCTCACAGGATGCCAGTGCAGCAGAGCTCGCGCCTCAGTCTGCGAGCAGCCACCATCCAGCCCCAGAGCTGCTGGTGGCCTCAGCCTTCTGTCCCGTGTGGCTATGCTGGAGCCACCATCTCCCGCTCTGGTGCCTTCCTGCCCACTGCTGGTGATTTCGCTTGGCTGTGGTTGTGTTGGAGTGGGAAGGGGCCAAGCAGGGTGCTGGGTTGGTGCTCGGTGGTCTCAGGCAAACCAGACCAGTCAAGCCAGGATTAGCCATTCTGTCAGCAAAATAAAAAACACTGGCCAGGGCTTAAGAAACTCCCTAGTTCTGTCCTTTCGAATACTCTGCATAATATAATATGAGCATGTCCTCTGCACTATTCTGTTTTTTGGTTTTTTGAGGCAGGTTCTCAATATATAGCTCAGGCTGGCCTTGAATTCACTATGTAGCCCAGGCTGGCCTCAAACTCCCTGTGATCCTCCTGCCTCAGCCTCCTGAGAGCTGGGATTACAAGTGTGTGCCACCATGCGTGGCTTTGCATTACTGGGGATTAAGCCCAGGATCTCATGCAGTGTTCTAAGACATCTGCTACACCCCCATCCATTAATTTTTTTTTTTCTTTTTGAGACAAGATCTTGCTAAATTACCAAGGCTGACCTCAAACCTCACAACCCTCCTTCCTCAGTCTCCTGAGTGGCCAGATTGCAGGCATATAACCCTTTTACACTCTGCTATGAACCGAATGCTCATGTCTCCCTAGAATTCATGTGTGGAAACTTAGTCCCCAGTGTCAAGGTACCAGGAGGTGAGGTCTTGGGAAGGTGATGGAGAATGGGGTAGAGCCTCGTGGCTGAGGTTAGAGCCTTAGACTGGAGGCCCCAGAGAGCTACCTGCCCCTTCTACTTAGTGAGCACTGGGAAGCAGCCATCAGCGGACCTATGCCTGCTGCAGCCTTGCTTTTGGATGTCTAGATTCCAGAACTGTGCAGAATGGGTTTGTGGTGTCTAGAAGCCACCCCAAATCTAGTATTTTGTTATAGCAGCCCAAAGAGAAGAAGATGCACCCAGAACACGTGATGTAATAATGTGTGTATATGTTCATTCAGGAGCAGATATAGGTAGATACATAGGTCAGTTTTGTTTTCAATCTCTTTAAGAGCAAGAGCTTTCTATGCACCTTCCTAGGCAAGCACAGGGACCAGGGTTCTATCCCCGGTACCACATGCTGCGCCAGCCCTGCCTGGGCTGGCCGCTGAGTGGGGAATTACTATGAGTCTGAGCTGCATAGTGAAACCCTGTACCAAATACATTAAATAGGAAAAAAAAGAGTAAGAGCTTTGGGTGATATGTATCATGAAGAAGCATTTTCTTTCATTTTAATACAGGAGTTTTACTTTGTTAACATGCAAGGAGATTCGCTGAACACGAAGCAGCTTCTGTAGATCTCCTGGTGGTCTGAATGACTTTGTTTTTGTCCCAGCATGTTTTTTTTCTTTTGCAAGTATTATGATTATGTTTCTAACATGGCATCTTTATGGTTAGTTTTTTCCTAGAGAGATTTGGCATTCCATGCCAGAGTCCTAAAGCCACATCATGTAGTTGAGAATTCACATTCAGGCACCTATTAGTTGGGGAAACCTTCCACATGGCCTCCGTTCTGAGCCTTGGTCGGCAGACAGAGTGACAGTTATGTGCTCCTTGAACTGTGTGGTGGACATGCCAGGAGCTCAGAGTACAAGGGCCAGCCTGAGGCCAGAGCCCTGCAGTGGGCTGGGGCGGGGGCCGGGATCATGGTGGGCTCTGGCCCCAGGACCCTGGGCTCAGCTTCTCCACCCTCTGGATGCCAGCCTTTCTGTCCTGTCTTGGTGGAAGTCTCACAGACCTACTGGTGGGGGTGACCAGGGCCACTGCAAGTGATGTTGGGCTTTGCTGGGCAGAGTAAATTTCAAGCTGTGTTCCAGTCTCAATCTCTCCCTCCTGCCCTCTCTCTGTCTCTCTGTCTGTCTGTCCGTCTGTCTGTCTGTCTGTCTCTGTCTCTGTCTCTCTCTGTCTCTCTCTGTCTCTCTCTCTGTCTCTCTCTCTCTCTCTCTGTCTCTCTCTCTCTCT
>NW_004524688.1:5773909-5774575 GCF_000260255.1 Octodon degus
TTCCTCTCTCGCTCTCATTTTTTTGTACTGGTGATCAAACTCACCATGCACTTATGAACTCTCTCTCCAGCCTGCATAAGCTTTATAAGAAAACGCATTTTCCCATTGTATTGCCCAACAGAGACCAGGTTCCAGGGCTTGTGGTCATGATCTTCAGTGAAAGCTTCAAGTTTTCAAGCTTTGCCACTTAGCGCATTTTCCAGGACTCTGTTTACCTGACCCCCACTGAAGTTGTTCAAAGAGACATTCTTTTCTTGACCAAATGCATAGCAGGCCCATTGTTTGGGCTGAACATCAGAATGCTCATGGATTAGAATGGAAAGTTCAGGGTTCGCCTTCTTCAGCTGCACACAGCATTCCTCGATGAAGTCCCTGATGCCCTGGCTGCTGGGCGAACACTGGCCTAAGTGGACTCAAATCTCACACAGACTAGCTTTGTCCCAGCCCCTCCCAATCTCTTGCAGCTAATGATTAATTACCCTATTCCAAATGGGACTTTGAGTCAGCTGGTGTGCTGTTTGTATTGTTCTTTTTTCTTTCTTTAGACACAATATCGCTATGTAGCTGAGGCTGGCCTCAAACTTGCAGTGATCCTCCTGCCTCAGCCTCCCAAGTGCTGGAATTACAGATGTGCCCCACCATGAGAGACATATATATATATATATA
>NW_004524688.1:5775060-5778014 GCF_000260255.1 Octodon degus
AAAATTAAAAAAAAAAAAAAAACGAGTATATAAAGGAAGAAGCATAAATAGCCATAGTAAGCTCTAGGTGGCTGATACAGAGGCCATTAACTGATCCATAAGTTATTGTCTGAAAAGGAAAAACTACACTGATTAGTGTGAAGAATGCAAAATTCTCTCTTAGGTTAATAGAGTCTGTCTAGAGATAAAATGCATTCCTTCCGTGCAGCTGCTGTGCTGTCGTGAAAGGAGACCCACAGAATCGTGGCGTGGGTGCCAGTGGGTTGGCACATGCAGGGCAGCATGGGCAGGTCGGTGTGGGAGGGGTTCGCAGAGAGTACCTGCTGCTCTCTGCTGCCAGCCCTGGACAGCATGTCAAGGGTGGGAAGAGGGTGCGTGCGCTGTCTGAGGCTTAGCTGTGGGGGCACACTCACTCCCCCGGCTGTGTGACAAGTGACATAGTGACACAGACCAAGGGGCTGCAGCAGCAGAGAGAGATCCTCCCCACAGTGTGCAGGGCAGCGTCCAGGCTTAGGTGGGGGTCTGGGGAGGAGCCTTCCTGCCTGCCTGGCTTTCCTCGGTGTCCCAGCATGGAGGACATGGCTCTTGTTTCTCTTCCCAGTGGCACATGGCTGTGCTCCCGGCATACCTGTGTCTCCAGGCCTCCAGTTCTTCTCAGAATGCAGGCAGGACGCAAGGCCCCCTGCCATCCGTTGTGATCCATGTTACCTTGGTTATCTCTTGGAAGACTGTATTTCCAAATAAAGTCACACTTGGAGGTTTCAGGTGGACACGAATTTTGGAGCCTCTCTTTTGCATTAGTTCCCATTGAGTGGGCCCTGGAGGGGACCCTGAACAGCCCCAGAGGCAAGCCATCCACCATGGGCCTTCCAGGCTGAGCCCATGCATGTCTCTGCTGGCTGTCCTCAAAGCCATGGGAGGCTGAGCTCACGCTGCTGCCACCCAGGCTCCACTGGGTACAAAGGCCTCATCCCTGCTCTCGAGCTCCACATCTTCATCCCCGGTGTGTGTGTGTGGGGGGCGGGTGTGGGGCTTGTATTTTTAGTTTGCTCTTGAGCGTCATTCTCTAAATTGCAAAGAAGAAAAATAAATAGAACAGTCATTTTTATCTGCTACTATTAATATTACTTTATTTCTAAGAGTTAACATTACTCCCTATTCAGTAATAATACAAATTATGCAAAAAGAGCCACACACCCACATACACACACACACACACACACACACACCCACGTATACATTTTACTTCTTACTCATAATTATGGAGTTTGTGTTTCCCGCAAAACTTGAAGAACATGACCAGAAACTGAAATAAATTATATTTTAGAATAAAGACTGTCATATTCACATGGATATGATTTTAAGAATCACATATGCTGAAGTATTCCCACCACATGGGGAGACCACATGTAGATGAGGCTATCAAGAAACACCTGAGGTGGCCATCTGTGTGTTGTGACATTGTAGGCCTATGTACTGTGCTTAGAAAATACCCCATACTGGGTAGGCTAAATAGCTCAGTGGATTAAAGCACCTGCAAGCAGGCGCAGAGGCTGGGGGTTCAATCCCCAGGGAATGCTGAGATGGCGATTGAAACTGGGAGTGGTGGTACGTGCCTGTAATCCCAGCTCTTGGGAGGCTGTAAACAGGCATATCACTACAAGTCCAATGTAGTAGTGAGACCCTGAGCACCCTGTAGACCCTTCCCTAAAATATAGAAAGAAAGAAAGAAAGAAAGAAAGAAAGAAAGAAAGAAAGAAAGAAAAAAGAGAAGAAAATACCCCATACTGAACACAAATTATTTGGTTTCAAATAAGCCTTTCTAGATGCTTTTTTTTTTTTTTTTGCCTCCAGAAATGATGGGGGTCATGTGGCCCTGTTGCGAGTCTCCTCTCACCCCAGCCTGTCCAGAAATTGTAACCATCTGTGAGGAGTTGGGATGAGGATGGAAGCTGGCCTGCAATTTGTCCCTCACATGGTGCTCCTAAGCCCTCTGTCCCTCCCCCAGCAGGTGACAGGCCACTTAAACAAGGAAACTCAAGGACTGGCTTGCCTTGGTCTTGAGGGATCACTGTGTTTTGCCCAAGGGTGCCTCCCTGTGTGTGGGGCCCTGGGAGAGACAAGGCCCTACCTTTGAAAGACAGGTAGGCATTATTTTGCAAGTTTTACACCCAGCAGGTAGTGCCCCTCAGTGGTGCCAGGCCCATCTGAGCAGGACAGACATTCAGATTTGCCTGGTCAGATTTGATCTGCCTGGTCTGATTTCCTCCTCCCAGGCCTGCCCCTCTCTGCAGACCAGTGTCCTGACACCAACATTCCCTGAAATGAGGAACTGTCAGGGCTTAGGCGCGTGAAAAATGTGGCTCCCTATTGAAGCTGCTCCCCAAGCTCAGGGTGTTCATCGTGTGCTGTCATCTAGAGTCCCTCCGCCTCTCGTGGGCGTGGTCAACGTGAGGCCCCATTCTGTCTTGGACCCTGCTGCTTCAGAGATGGATCCCAGCAAGGGCCAGGCTGTGGCTGTGACACAAAAGACCATGGGGATTCTGTATATTTAGAACAGGATGCTGCCAAAAAATAGAACGTGGCTCCCTCACCATGCTGGCCAGAAGTAAGGGATGCAGCCCACGCTGAAAGTGGTGGACAGTGAGGGCAGGGCCTCAGGAGCTGGCGGGAGCAAGCTAGAGGGCATTTCTGGTATTGTGAAGACAGAATCAGAGATGAGCAGGCTGTCGCACACCATGGCTGGCTGTCTAAGTTTAATTTAATACAGGCACAGTGTTGTACAGCCATCATGGGCATCCTCAGCCCCTGAAGGGACCTCGGAGACACTACTGGCTGCTCTCCACTGCCTCCACAACCACTTCCGGCTTCTGATACCTTAACTCATGGTGAGATGCTTCTCAAAAGCCAGGCACTCAGAGATGAGTGTGGTGTAGATTTTTTTTAATTGAGAT
>NW_004524688.1:5778904-5780467 GCF_000260255.1 Octodon degus
TTGCTTGACCAATTTGCTCTCTGTGAAAGCTTGAGAAAATGTTTTTTCTCTCCATGCGACGTGGTGTAGATTTAATGTAATCAATATTTGCACCGTAAAGTGATCCTCTCCCTGTGAAGGGCATAGCCATGTCTGCTCAGTCATGAAAATAGAATTAAGCAGGTGGTGGAGGAGTCAAACTAGACTACTAAATTATTTATTCATCTGGAGGAGCTAAAAGTGTAGAGAATGGCTTAGCATTTCATTTTTCATTTTTTTTAGAAGGTTAAATTTGTATCTTTTTCTGTCCCTGTTCTGACTCACTCATGAACATTCCAACAGGCTTTGTTCTGAAGCCTCTCCCCCCAACGTGTGTGTGTGTTTGTGCCTGTGTGTGTGTGTGTGTGTGCCTCTCTCTCTCTCTGTGTGTGTGTGTGTGTGTGTGTGTGTGTGTGTGTGTGTGTGTGTGTCATACTGGGGATTGAACTCAGGGCCTTCACCCTGAACTACATTCCCAGCCCTTTTTATTTTGAGACTGAGTCTTTCTAAGTGGCTCGGTTGCTCAGGTTGAGCTCCATCTTGTGATCTTGCTACCTCAGCGTCTCAGAGTGCTAGGATTACAGGCATGTGCCGCCATGCCCAGCTGCATTTTATTCATCTTTTGGTGGAAAGAGTTTCTTGGTAATTGGGTGCAGTGGGTTTCAATCCCGCCTTCTGATCCTAGCACTGATACTACCAATGTAAAAAATGTTAGCTTCCCATGAATCCAAATGTAAGGTAAGGAATACAGTCAAGTAAATGGGAAGACAACTCCAAGAGAACACTGTAGAGAATAAACAAATGGTTCAGTACACATGCTTATAAAAGCCAGCTTCTTTGTACAGGGTCGATTTGAACTAGCTGTGTAGTGACTTGGGAACACCTCTGTGATGGACACAACCCTGCTTGAGGGTTATCTGTGGGACAGTTGTGATTTTAGAAAAATGGATGTGTGGCTGTGCCCGGGGCTGGTGCCCAGCCCTTGAGGACTGTTGCTGAGGGCTTAGGGTCAGAGCAGGCCCCAAGCCCTGTAGATACATCTATCATGGGCATCAGGACTGGCAGAATCCAGTCCTGAGGAGAGAGGAAACAGGCTCACTTGTGGGCCAGACCATCCACCCTCCCGGAAGATGTGGAGACTTTCAGTTGACAGAGCTGTCTAGGGTTCGTAGACCTGGGGATAAGAGACCAGGAACACACACCAGGGAGAGGACAGAAAGGACCAAGGCTGCCCCAGAGGGCACCAGCCAGGCAGCCCCAGAGAGCACCAGCCAGGCTGCCCCTATCTGCCTGAACTTCTCTCAGAGGCCTAGGTTGAATCCCTTTTTCCTTATAGGGATGAAAAAACCTTGAATAGTTTTGGTAATTTCTTTCTTCCTTTCTTTCTTTTTCCACTGTGCCATCTCCCTGGCCTTCCTTTCTTTCTTTCTGAAAATAAAATAAAATTTCAAAACAAGAAAATAGGAGAGTAACAATGACTATACATTGCATATTGTTATCTTTAGTTTCCCAGAGTACAAAATATAGGCACTTATTATCTAAATA
>NW_004524688.1:5780704-5783746 GCF_000260255.1 Octodon degus
ATGTTTGCGTATGCGTATGTGTCTGACTCACTCATGAACATTCCAACAGGCTTTGTTCTCTCTGAGGATCACTTTACGGTTGATTTCACTTACAAGTATGATCTTAAGTTGCATCCATCTACCTATAAAAGTGTCTCCAGAATGTCACTTCTTTATGGCTGAATAGTACTTCATTATATAAAAAGACCACATCACGTTCCTCCATCCCTCAGTTGTTGGGCATTTGGATTGTTCTCAAGATCTAGCTATTACAAATTGTGCTGCTATAAATATGGATGTAGAGGGCCAAGGAGGTAGCTTAGCAGTCTAAGTGCCTGCCTGGAAAGTGCAAGGACCTGAATTTGGTCCCCAGTACCACATGACATACTGGACTATGCCAAGCTGGCCACCAAAACCAGGTGTGATGGCAAAACCGTGGTGGTGAAACTTTAACCAGATAAAGATTTTTTAAAAACAAAACAAAACATAGGTGTACAAATAGCTCCATGGTACAATGTTTTTAATGCTTCTGGGATGATACCCAAAAGGGGAATAACTGAGTCAAATGGGATATCCAATCCTAGTTTTGTTGTTGTTGTTTTTTGTTTTTTTCAGTACCAAGGATTGAACTCAGGACCCTGCGCTTGCCAGGCAAGAGCTTACTCTACTGAGCTATCTCCCCGTGCCCCAATCCTAGTTTTTTGAGGAATCTCCACACTGTTTTCTGCAGTGGTTCCACCAATCTATACTTTCCCACCAATAATACAGAAGGGACAGCCCTTCTAACGTTTGTTATTCATTGATATATTTTTCATTTTATGTATTTGATATAGTGTCTCACTACACAGCTCAGACTCATAGTGATCCTCCTGTTTTCAGCCTTGCTAGCACTGGGATTACAGGCATGCACCATGCCAAGACTCAGTCACTGGCTCAGCGTGCCCCAGGGGCATGCGGGACCGGGGATCGAACCCTGGTCCCTGCACTTGCCAAAGCAGGTGCTTAATCTGCTGAGCTATCTTGCCAGTCCAAATGATGTCTTGGTAATAACCATTCTTTCTAGGGTCAGGTGGATCTGTAGTGTTTTAATTTGCATCTCTCAAATGACCACTGACTTTGAAAATGTTTTCATATATTTATTTCCTGTTTGTAATTGTTCATCTGAGAAGTGTGTTTTCATCTCAGTTCCCCATTTTTGAATTAGGTTTTTAATTTTGGGGCAGTCTGATTTCTTTGAGTTCTTTATAGGTTCTCAGTAGTAATCCTTTATCTGAGGAACAGCTGGTAAACATTTTTCCCGCACTGTAGGATGTCTCTTCATTCTGTTGGTGGTTTCTCCTGCTGTACAGAAGCTTTCTAATAAGACGAGATATCAGTTGTGGATTCTTTGTGATATTTCTTATTTAATTGGGGCTTAGTTCATAAAGTCTTTGCCTACACCAATGTCTTGAAGAGCTTTACCAATTTTATCTTCCAGCAGATTTAATGTTTCAGTTTTAATATTTTGATTGATTGATTGATTGATTGATTGATTTATACTAAGGATCAAATTCAGGATCTTGTCCTTGCCAGGCAGTTGCTAATGCCACTGAGCTATCTCCCAGCCCCTAAAATTTAGAATTTGGGAGTATTGTTTCCCTTTCAATTTCATTAAAGAGTCTGAGAAGCAGTGGTAACAGGTCTTCATTAAATTTCTTGTAGGATTTAGCAGTAAATCCATTAGGCCTGAGCATTTCTTTATTGGTAGGTTTTTAATTACATCTTCCATTTCATGGATTGATATTGGTTTATTTAAGATTTTTAAAAATATCTTCTTGATTCAGATTTGGTAATCCATATGTATCTAGGAATCCATATTTTTTTTGCATTTTCCATTTTATTAGAAAACAGTTCTCAAAATAAGTACAGAGGATCTTCCATTACTAATTGCATGGATTTGAGACTTTTCCTTTTTTGATAAGGTTGGATAAGAAGTTGTGGATTTATTTACTCTTTCAAAGAAGCAACTATTTAATTCATTGATTCTTTGCATTGTTTTCTTGGTCTTCAATGTGTTAATTTTTGCTCTGATGTTTATAATTTGCTTCCTGGTGTGAGCCTTTGGCTTAGCCTCCTCTTCTTTTTCTAGAAATTGGAGGTTCACAATTATTTTGTTTATTGGCACTTGCTTTGTTTGCCTGATACGGGTATTCACTGCTGTAAATTTCCCCCTTAGGACTGTTTTCATTGTGTCCCGTAAATTCTGGTATGTTGCACTGTCATTATCATTTAATTATAGAAACTGTCTAATTTATTCTTTAATTTCACCTGTAATGCATTGGTTGTTCAGCAGGGTACCATTTAATTTCCATATGTTCATGAAGTTCTTGTGTTTCTCTTGCTATTAATTCCAAAATTATGAGACTAGGCATGGTGGCATGCGCCAAAATCTCAGCTCTTGGGAGACTGTAAACAGGCGGATCACTCCAAGTCCGATCTAGTAGTGAGACCCCAAACACCCTGTAGACCCTTCCCTAAAATACAAAAATAAAAACCCCAAACAAATAAAACAAAATTCATTGCACTGATGGTCTAATAATATGCATGGGATAATTTTAATCCTTTTTCATTATGTAAGCATGTTCTATGAGCTAGTATATGATGCATTTTGGAGAATGTCCTGTTTGCACCTGAGAAGAATGTGTGTTCTGATGTCGTGGAGTGGAACACTCTGTAGACATCTACTCAATCCATTTGACTCCGTTCTATTTCATTATGGATTTTTGTCAGGTTGATCTGTCTTTTTGTGACAGTGGGATATTGAGATCTCAGGACAAGTATATTAGCAATTAGTGCTTAGTTCATTTTTCATGTCTGAAAATATTTGTTTTATATAGTTGGGCACACTGGAGATAGATAGATAGATAAATAGATAGATAGATAGATAGATAGATAGATAGATAGATAGATAGATCTATTTAAGACAAGGTTTTGCTATGCAGTTCAGGCTGCCTTGAACTTATAGCAATCCTCCTCCTGCCTCAGCCTCACAAGTACTGGGATTATGGGCCTGTGCCACCATTG
>NW_004524688.1:5783915-5785491 GCF_000260255.1 Octodon degus
TCTTCTTTGACTTTCTTAATCAGTCTTGGCTTGAAATTCACTTTGTCTACAAATAGAATAGTTATTCATGCTTTTTTCTGGGTTCCTGTTGCATGGAATGTTGTTTTCCATCCTTTGACTTTCAATCTGTGAATTTCTTTTTGAATGCAATGTGTTTCTTATATGCAACATCCTGTTGGATCTTTCTTCTTGATCCATTCTACCAGTCTGTGTCTTTTGGTTGATGAATTGAGACCATTAACATTTGTGGTTATGGGCCAGTGAGATAGCTCAGCAGTCTAAAGCGCCTGCTTAGGCAAATTTAGGCAAGTGTGCAGGGACCACAGTTCAATCCCTGGCGCAACATTCCACACTAGCCCTGCCCCCAGGGTGGACTTGAGATGGCCACAAAGAATATGGTTATGATTGATATGTATTGACTTATCTTCATCATGTTATTTTCCCGTTTTGGGCTCTCCCTTTTTTTTTCCTTTGCCTTTGTTTAACTGTTTCCCTTGCCTGGTGGATTCCTTCTGTTAGGGTTCATGGAACTGTAGTCCTTATTATCTCTTTCTAGAATGTGCTTCAAAACATTTTGGAGTGCTGGTTTGGTTGTCATAAATTTCCTCAAATAAATAAATAAATAAATAAATAAATAAATAAAATAAATTTCCTCAGATGTTCTTTGTCATGGAAGCATCTGATTTCTCAGTTTTGAAAGATAGTTTTGTAAGGTACATTAATCTGGTTGAAAGTTGTTTTCCAATGGAACTTTAAGTACTTCACACCAAGCTCTCCTTGGCTTGAGTTTTTGTGTTGAGAAGTGAGCTTTGATGCTGATGGGCTTTCCTTTATAGGTGATTTGTTTCTTTTTCCATAACAGCTTTTAAGATTCTATTCTAGTGTTGAATTTCCGAACTCTTTTTTTTTTTTTTTTTTTTTTAGACAGGGTCTCACTGTGTAGTTCAGGCTGGCCTTGAGCTCACTTTGTATCCCATGGGTTATTTTAAGTTCTATGGCCCTGAAGTAAGAACTAGATGCCTGTTATTAAAGTTTCAAGTATAGTAACCCCCACATATCATGGGCCTGGCACGAGAAGAGGAACACTTGTCTAGCTGGTTGATGGTTTCATGGAGGATGGTGAATTAAGTGACTACTACTGGAGAGCAATAGACGCATTAACAAGGATTATTTTTGACTTAATGTGCTGATATTTAATAACAAAATGTATGTTCTATGTAAGATTAATAGTTTATCTTTGGAGCACAATATTCATATTGTTTTGGATTGTATTTGGAATCAAGACCTAAATGTTTTATGAATGTCTTAGTTTATAGTACTTGCTTATAAGCATGGGGTTAGGGGCTCATATGTTGATTAAACATATAATGGTCTATGTCTAATGGGCTGGTCTCCAACTCACAATGATCCTCTTGCCTCAGTTTCCCTAATGCTGGGATTACAGGGATATACCATCAAACCTGGCTGAATTTTTTAAATCTTGACTAAAATGTGTCTGGCTTTTTTTAAAATTGCTGCTAATTGGAGTTCTATGTTCCCTCACTTGTCTGTAGGTCAAATTCTTTTTTTTTTTTTT
>NW_004524688.1:5785971-5791823 GCF_000260255.1 Octodon degus
GCTGGGGAATTGAACCACGGTCCCTGATGCTTTGCCAAGCTTGTTCTAAGTAGGTGCCTTAGACCACTGAGCCATCTCTCCAGCCCCTGCTGAATTGCTTTCTATTGGCTCTTTGCTATTTTTTCTTTTTAACCCAGAAAAGAACTCAGGATCTCAGGCTTGCCAGGCTGGTGCTGTGTCGCTGAGCTAAATCCCCAGCCTGGTCCCTTCCTATTTTTAAGACATCTTTTTTTTTTTATGATTGCTTACTGAAAGCCTATCTTTTATATCTGAGATCTTGGCCTCACATTGGCTTAACCTACTGTTGGTACTTTCAATGGAATTTTTTTTTTTTAAAGTATTTTTATTTATTTATTTATTTATTTGTGTGTGTAGCCAGTTCAGTCCACCAGGGGGTGGGGCTGGCTGGCATGTGGTGCTGGGGGATTGAACCATGGTCCCTGTGCTTTTTTGCAAAGCTTGTTCTAAGTAGGTGCTTTAGACCACTGAGCCATCTCACCAGCCCCTCAATGGAATTTTTATTCTCCTGAATGTCTGCTTGAATCTGCCTTATAGATTCCATTTCTTTCCTATTTGGAACATTCCTGGCTTCTGTAATTTCTTAAGTTCCTGTAATTTTTTTGTCTGTATCTTCTCTAAAGTCACTAAGCATGGTTTTCATTGTGGACATCCTTTTCATAGTTGTCTGAGAAATTATTCCCCTCCAATAGATTATTTAAGCTTTGATTTTTGTTAGAGCCTCATTCAGCTGCTTTGTTGTTTCCACTTGAGAGAGGCCAGGCGGATTGTGCCACCTCACTGCCCCCTGGGTTTACCTTTAGTGAACAGTATATCTGGGGTTGTATCTAGTTTAAGTGTCTTAACATTTTCCTTTCTTTTTCCTTCCTTCCTTCCTTAATTTTCTTTATCTTTTGGAAATGAGCTCTTGTATGCAGTTCAGAATTGCCTTAAGCTCACTTTTTAGCCCAGGCTGGTCTCAAACTTGCAATGATCTTCTTGCCTCAGACTCCCAAGTGCTGAGGATTACAAATGTGCATCACCACACCCAGCTTTCTTTTCTTTTCTTTTTTCAGTTTGATTCCTGGGTGATGATTATAAATTACTTATGGTGGGTTGCTTTATTGTTGGTATTTAGAACTCTTAGGAAATGACTACTTCTCTGAGTTATCTTCTAGGTGTAACTGATTTTTGAATGTTGAGTCTATTGCAAGACTCTACCTCTTTAATTTGTTGGGGATGAGATGTTTCTGCCTGTTTGGCCTGGCCTCTGGTTCTTGGGCATTGTGCCATATTACTTTCTGTGACCCTTAGTCAAGCTAAGAATAGTTATTTAGAACAATTATGTCACTTTTAGCTAAAGTGGTACCATCAGCAATAACAACAACATGAAACACTGCCTAGAAAATGACCAAGTAAGATAAACTTTAATTTACCACCTTTAATCATATGAACTAAATTCGTGGTTTTATAACAAAATCTAAAACAGACCAGAAAATTATATGCAGTATATAAGTCGTTAATATATCAATTTTGCCATCAAGAGTTAACATTTAAAAAAGAGTTAGGGAGAAAATAGAGAAGTGAAAGAAAAAGAAGAGATTGGAAGTAAGACTGGAGGACAAAGGGGGATCATGCTAACTTTGGGTAACTGGTGCCAAAGACTACAGGGAAAGAGAGAATGAAGAGATAAAAAGAAAAGAACAGAATAGAACTACAACCACAAAGAGGCTAGAAACCACATTCACACTCAAATACAAGACCAAACAAGGGAAAAAATTTCAAAACAGAACCACCACCACAATAAAAAACAAACATGAGAAAGTGGGTTAAAAAAAAAAAAAGTCCACTTACAGATTTGTCTCTGTTATCACTGGTAGACAACATGTGGAGATTAGAGCCCCAATCCATGTTGATTTATCCCAGCAAGCCAGCAGTAGCTTTTTGGCAAGGTAGTGGGTAATCTTTGTGAGCCTGCACCTTCTGGCCAGAACCAGACTCATTTGCTCTGCAGCCATCAATGCATCTTCTGTGGGCCTGTGCCCAGCTGTAAGCTGCTAGATGGGACTAGCAGATGCTCTGAGTTCTGAGCTCAGCTGACCTCAGAACTCTCACCAAGATGGCTCCTGGCTAAGCACTTTCTTCTGTGGGACAACTGAGCCCTCAGCACTCACCACCAGCTAGTGTAGTCTTTTATGTCTTCTGCTCTCCTCTACTGCTACATCTCTCCAGGGAGGCCTCTGAGGTACCAGCAGTCATTGTATGTCTATATGTTTGAATCATTACTCTCTCACACTGAGTCCCATCTCAGGGAGAAGGTGCCATCAGCTACCTCCTCCTTCTTCATTGAAGTTTCTCTCTTCACTCTCTCTGTAGGCATTAAATCATGCTCAGACCTTTTTGGGGTCTAGGGGACTCACTTCTCTCCTTCTTGTCTTCCTCACATTGCTATATTCCAATGTCTGGATGGCAATTCTCAGAGAGTCTCTGTGCTGCTTCCTACTCTGCTATTTTGGTGCATAGCTGGCTTTGGTGATTTCTATGGGCAATATTGTAAGAAGCTGGAAAGTGTTGAGTTGTAAAGAAGGTCTGATAACTGGGGGCCTGGAGCTGATTCAGATTTGAAATCACATATTAACTCAGAGATGGCTAAACACGAATTTTTTTCCATACTTTTTAGAAAATGGATGCCAGAAAGATGAAAAGCAATATAAGAGAGCATAGGTGCCAGAAAGGCCATTATAAATGTCCAAAAAGTACCACAGAGGTGTTCAAACACAAGGCACACATCATGCCTCAGTAGTTGGAGATTCGTAACACTTCCTAGACGGGGGAAACACCTAATAGAATATTATTATTATTATTATTATTATTATTATTATTATTTTAAATTAGAACCCGCCCCCCCAAGCCTAAGATCTCAAATTCATGGGGACAGCCCACATCAGAGAATCCACCAGATAGTGAGACACAACTCCTCACAGTGGTATGGGCAGGACACCACCAAGAGTTAGAGTTCTCTCCAGAGAGGGTGGGATGTCCTTGTGGGTGGTCCTGAGGAAAGAGGGAAATGGGAACTGGAGGAGGAGGCTGTTGCCTGGGCCTAGATGTCCTCCTCAGGACCTATTGGTCCCAGAGGGGTCAGCCTACCACTAGCCTGGCTTCAGTGACTTGCCTGTCAAGGGCAGCATTCGGGGACAACAGTGTTTATTCGAGTTTTATCTCCCTACTCTACTTACAACAGCCTGTATTTGTGTCCCCCTAAACTGACAGGGTGAACAACTCTAGCCCCAAGGTTATGGTATTAGAAGGTTGGGGAAACAGTTTAGAGGACAAGAACTGAGGCATGGGGTTAGGACCTGGTATGCTGACTCTTCTGCTATGTGAGCGCACAGCAAAAGGGAACCTCCAGAGGAGTCAGGAGACCATCTCACCAGACACCGAATCTGCTGTTTCATTGACATTAGAGTTGAGCCTCCAGAACTGTGAGCAATAGATTCCTGTAGTTTAGAAGCTGTGTAGTGTGTGCTGTCTTTGTTATAGCAGCCCAAATGGATTGCGATCTCACATTATCTTGCCCTTTGCCAAATTCTCTATTATAGGACTAAAGAGAGGTGCATATCAAACAGGACATTTTTAGTGCAAAAAATAAAAAGTAGATTAAGCCACGAGGAGTCGTTGCTTTGTGTACCCAGTAGGTGGAAGGGTAGTCATGTGTCATGCATGGCTGGGTCCTGCTAGCTACCAGGGCTATCAGGCTTCTTCATTGTTCTCTCTGGGCCTCCTCCCTGCATACTTCCTGCCTCTGCACTCCTGCACTCTTGCTAGTTTTCAGGTCTGTTCTTTCCAGCTGGTGAGGAAGGCGGCCTGGGACTCCAAACCACACAGATGACGCCAGCCGAGGTAGCAAAGAAGTGAAGGGGTGAGGACACCCTACCCAACAATCAGTCCAATCTCCAACATGCTCAGGGCATGAATTTTTCTGCTGTGTCCACTTTTCATCAGCATGACACTGGTCTAGGCAGAGTCACACCAGGACCAGAGACAGAGATTCATAAAGAGCCAGGCAAGGGGGTCCACACCTGGAATCCTAGCACTCAGGTGGCTGAGGCAGGAGGATTGCTTTGAGTTCAAGACCAGCCTGGGCTACAAAATGAGTTCAAGGCCAGCCTGAACTGCATAGTGAGACTGTCTCAAAAAGACAAAAAGAGGGCTGGTGAGATAGCAAGCACAATCCCCATCACCACCACCACCACCACATGCCATGCCCACCACGCCCCTGGACATGCTGAGCCAACCACAGAGACCCAGCATGGTGGTGCATACCTGTAATCCAGCCCTGTGGAGGCTGAAAACAGGAAGATCACTATGAGTCTGAGCTGCGTAGTGAGACCTGTACCAAACATAAAAAATAAAATAATGAAAAGGAAGGAAGGAAAAAGAAAAGAACAATTCATGAAGGACCAGTTGCGTAACAGAAAAGGTCTTGGAGATTAAAAACATGATGGCAGAGGTGAAAAATCTCAAAGAAAGGATAAAAACAAAATTGAGATCATTTCCCAGGGAAGCAGGGAGCAACAGAGATAACACCAAAACAAGAGAGGAAAACTCAGGGACAGGCTCAGACTTAACATTTCATTCACAAAATACCAGGCGATAGAACGGGGCGTGGTGACTCACACCTATAATCCCAGCACTTGGAAGGCTGAGGCAGAAGCATCACAGAGAGTTTGAGGTCATGCTGAACGACATAGCAAGACCCCGTCTCAAAAGACAAACAGCAAACAAAAACAAAAGCCCCAAATGGAGAAAACAGATAATTCAAGGCAGTTTTCTGAAGTGGAAAGATTTGTGTCTCCAGATGAGAGGTCTCAAGGAGTCAGCACAGTAAGGCAGGTGCCCATGCTGTGCACCAGGAGCCAGGAGACTTCTGAGTGCCAGGTGCAGAGAGAAGACCTTCTGCCATGGGGCTGGAGAAATAGCTCAGTAGAGTAAGTGCTTGCCTGGCAAGCATAAGGGCCTGAGTTCAATCCCCAGTACCACACACACACACACACACACACACACACACACACCTATGCCTGCTGAGAGGAAGACAGATTGCATTCAAAAGGTTGAGAACCAGGCGGCGACCTGACTATGTAGGAGCTCTGAGACAAGGCCACACATTTCTGAAGAAATGTTTCCTACTGCACTTGGGTCCCATCTAAAGCCAACGAAGAGTAAGAACAAACTAAAGGCACACGCAGTCTTTTCAGGGAAGGGGTGGGGATGTGGGATCCCAAGGCAGCTGTGCTCTGGTTTAGATGTCAGAGCTGGATGAATCTGAGAGATTTAGGTAATCTAGGGTCCAATGAGACGACTTAGTAATGAATGAGAGAAAACTAAACGAATAAATAAGGAGCTAATTTTTAACTCTAGTTAGTTAAAACAAAAAGGTGTAGCTGGGTGTTTACATCTGTAATCTCAGCACTATGGGAGGCTAAAGCGGGAAGATAAAGCTCAGCATGAATGACTTAGTGAGATCCTGTCTCATAGTATAAAAATGAAAAAGGCTGAGGCTGTAACTCAGTGTGCAGCCCCCTAGGTGCAACCCCAAGTAACACACACACACATTGTGTATGAAGTTAAAAAAGCGTAACATTATTGTGCAACTGTGGAAATGTTTACCTGTACATAATAATGTAAAGCTGAATTAGCTAAAGAGCAATATAGCCTCTCTCTCTCTCTCTCTCTCTCTCTCTCTCTCTCTCTCTCTCTCCCTTCCTTCCTTCCTTTAAAGATCTTGGACAAGCATGAAAACAGATTAAAAAGTGCAGTTTCTACCAACCTTCAGAAAGAGCCCACAAGCAGCA
>NW_004524688.1:5791923-5809334 GCF_000260255.1 Octodon degus
TGTGAAAGAGAAGGGGGGCTTATGAGGTTGTCAGTGAACCATATTATTGCGTTTTCACCTCCACAGTGGGAAGTCAATTCAGGCCCAAAGCTTTAAAGTCAGGAATCAGAAGTTTAAAATGCTGATTACAAATTCATAAAGATATAGAAAAGGAAATGATTTTAGAAGATTATGCTTAGGAGAAGAACACTGGGGAGGGGTGGGCCCTGACTTGCTGTATTGTGTTAAATCGCAAAAAGTGAAAGGAACAGGTGCCTCCATGATTTTAATGAAAATGGAAACCAAACAGTTTTAAAACTCATAGGGAGGGCTGGCCAGATAGCTCAGTGGACTAAAGTGCCTGCTTAGGCAGAGTGCAGTGGCCGGGGTTCGATCCCCCAGCGTACCATGCCAGCCCCACTCACGGTGCACACTGAGCAGGCGATTGAGACTAGGTATGGTGCAGTATGCCTGTAATCTCAGCACTTGGGGGGCTGAAAACAGGAGAATCACTACAAGTCCGATCTACATAGTGAGACCTTGTAAACCCTGTAATAAACACATTAAAATAAAACAAAACACCTCCTAGGGTACTTAGATCACCCCCCACTATTTCTTTTACAACTTTTGTTTGTTGTATTATTTGGTGCCACTTCATGATGGGGACATCTTCTGAGAACTGTGTCTTTAGCAGATTTTATCATTGTGTGGATGTGATCTGGTCAGCTCACACAAAGGTCACTGGGGTGCTGTCACTGGGCAATGGAATCTTATAGGTTTGCCATCATATCCACAGGCCCTTGTTGACCAAAAAGTTGTCCTACAAGTGCATGACTGTGCAGAAGGACGTGTAGGCAGAGGAGCCAGTCCAGCTCAGGCAGGGGGTGGTCTCTGTTAGGACAGGAGAATATGTTCTCCAGTTTGAGGGTGAAAATCTGTCTAGGTCCAGACAGACCACATCTGATCTCCAGCTTCATCGTATAGTGGTACCTCAGTTCACAAACTCAGTTCTCTCCACAATTCTCATCCCAAACCAAGTTGGACAAGAACTGAATCAAATTCAATGGTTAGATTCAATACTGACCTTATGGGGAAATTTGATTCAGATATTGTCCAGGTCAGTTTTTGACCAGACTCATAGACAAAACTGAGGGCATGAGGAGAGTTTCTGCTTCTGTGAGAAGCTTTTCTCTTGTGTGCTCACCAGCCCCTCTGCAAGCCACACCAGTACTGTTAGGTATTTTGTTTGTTTTTGGTACTGGGAATCAAACTGAGGACCTTGCATTTACCAGGCAGGCACTGTGCTGCTGAGCTGCATCCCTAGCCCACCAGTACCTTTTGATCTGAGAGAGGTAGAGGGCAGTGGAGCTGTGCATTCATGGGGGTGTCAAGGTCAGTGGAGGGTGCTGAAAATGCTCCCATGTCAGGAAAAGGATGAAGGGCAAGAGAGAGATGTGGAGCCAAAGGAAGAGACAGATGGGGGGCACTCAAGAGTAGCA
The DNA here is from genome assembly GCF_000260255.1 of Octodon degus. Taxonomy (NCBI): domain Eukaryota; kingdom Metazoa; phylum Chordata; class Mammalia; order Rodentia; family Octodontidae; genus Octodon; species Octodon degus. The sequence continues at coordinate 5,793,402 of NW_004524688.1, forward strand.
CAGAGCCAAGGTCTCACTTCCTGCCTGATTTGACATCCCTATGTCTCCTACCTAGGGAGGCCCTAGGGATGCTGTTTGTGATGTTTTAGCCCTGTCCCCTTGGAAATGGCTGAGCCAAATCTTCCAGGGCAGTGTGGGCAGCAGTGGGTACAAAGGAACAGTGACCTGATCAGAGCTTAGGATGCAGCTGGCCAGAGCCCTGCAGTAAACCCACCAGTGATCAGGTCAAATAGGGCATCTGTGTCGACCTAGAGCAGCTCACAGGAGCACAGGTCTGTGTTGCCCCATGGGATGAACCTGGCCCTCCTGGGTGTGTGCCCAGTCTGTGGCAGTGGCCATGGCAGGCTGAGCCCACTAGGCCCAGGTGGGGAGGTCTGGATGCTGGCTGGCGGTGGCCAATGATGCCTGGGTCTGCATGAAGGGCAGAAAGGAGAGTTGAAGGCATGGGGAGGTGGGCTGTCCACTGGGGAGGTGCACAGACAAGGTCGTGTCCACCGCCTTGTAAACCTGGAGAGATCCTCCCACAAATGTGGGAGAGCCTTGAATCCAACATCCTAGTACAGAACGTAACCGTGGGAAGTCCCACACCTAAGTGGTGCCCACCCCTTTCCCAGGGATTGACCACAAGACAACCACCATCCTGCTAGACGGGCGACGGGTGAAGCTGCAGCTGTGGTGAGTCAAGGCGCCTGCCCCAAAGTGCTGACCCCTCCCCGGGACCTCACCCTTTTGTTCTAGCCTGAGCTGTGACTTCCCAGAACGATGGTAGGTCCTGAGTTGTCAGGGCCGTAGAGCCATCAACTGTCATATCAGCAGGCCCTTGTTGGCCAAAAAGTCATTCTAACCTGAACACTAACTTCTGATCCCAATTTTCTAACCCAAAACCCCATCCTTCACCTTATAACCTCCTATATATCTAACCCTAACATTACCCCTAACTCCTAACCCTAACCCTAGTCCAGGGTGAGACAAACCCGAGAGGTGCATACATGGGATGTCTGTCCCCTGCTGCCCTGATGTTGGAGGGGACTACTATATCCTGACTGAGGCAGCTAGGCTCCAGCACCCCCAGTGTATAGCTCTTGACTTTGGGACCCTTGCAGGCCCTGAGAGGGTGGACAAGGTGGAACAGTGCGATGCTGGGGAGCTCCTCACCCTGATCACTGGACAGGATCTCCTCCTTGATCCACAAGGAAGTCCTGGCTTGGCAGCTTTGCTCATTCCATCCTTTAGCCTTGGGCGTAGGGGTGGTTATGTCCTCGGACCGCCTGTCCTGGGCTTCCTGGGGCAGAACCTGCTGTACTTGCATACTCCTTTCCCCACCTTTACTCCACCAGACCATGCTAACACACTCCCAGACCACACACACCTCCAGGGCCAGCCAAGGGGTCTCTCTACAGTGTCCCTAGCTCTGAGTGCAGCTGGGCTGCCCAGGGTCACTGTGGGCTATCACCCTGCTCCCCTAGATCCCCAGTCTCTGATGGAGTAGGCACTGCCCAAGAGCCACATTCCCAGCACACCCTGGCCCTGACTTCAGAGACTAGCACCTCAGGAGGCCTGAATGTCCACTCAACTCATAGAGAAACTTATGTCTGTCCTGCCTATTTCTGACCTGGGTTAGGAAATGCCTTCTTAGGAATGTCCTCCAGCTGCCCAAATGGAACTCAGAATTGTTTCGGATCCTTTTTTTTTTTTTAATCTGGTCCCCCATGGAATCTTGGGCAGACCTGGTACAAATACCTTGGCCATCTGTGCCCTCCCTTCTTTCTCAGTCCTCACTGTCCCCACCTGCTGTGGACTTTTCTCAAGAAGCCAGATCTGGTTTCTTGAGTCTCCCAGAGTTCTCAGAGGCCATGCTCAGAATCACCCTCAGTCCCTGTAAGACCCCAAGACCACTCCAGCATAGTGCCAGCTGCAGGCCATATCCATGTTGACCCCAGTGCAACGCTGCACTCCTCAGCAGCCTCTGGTTTGCCCCCACCCCCAACCCAGCCTGAATCCTGGCCTCTGCCACACACAGAAAAAGCAGCAAAGCATATTTATTAAAGACAGAAAAGAGTATACTTTGCAGAGCAAGTACAGGCAGGTGAAAATGTTTACAGCAACCTGAGGATAAAGAGGAATGGATCTTTTGTATCTAAAATTCCTTTTATATAAATAAGGCGCTGGGAAAATTGTCCTATCGAACAGTCACTTGGTATAGAAAGTGACCTATCAAGAAACTCCTTTGGGGGGCCTGCCCCTTAGCTCAGTTCTTTAAGTGGCTGCTTCAACAAAGCAGTCAGGCTCAGGTTGCTGTGGTTCGATCCCCACAACTCAAGCCAGCCAAATTTGCCCTGAAGGCATTCGGAGAAAAAAAAAAAAAAAAACTCTTTTGGCTTCCTGTAACATGTAAATAAGCATCAGGAATAGTGTCTTTTGATTGGCTGTGCCCAATGAAGGACTTAAAAGAGCACTTCTGATTGGTTCTGTGTACAGGCATGACTGTATTAGGAGTGTCCCTCCCCCTGTGACCCCATCTCACAGGCCCCACAGTGACCCTGTGCAAGAGTATCCTTGGGGGGGGGGGCGCCCGGGGAGATGGCTCAGTGGAATAAGCGCTTCCCTGGCAAGCGCAAGGGCCTAAATTCAATCCCCGGATCTGCAAAAGGAAGAAAGAAAGAAAGAAAGAAAGAAAGAAAGAAAGAAAGAAAGAAAGAAAGAAAGAGTATCCTTTCCCCTGCACTTCCCTGGAGCATGCTTTGGGCTTGCTGGGCACCAGCAGCCAGGTGTGTATGTCCCCTGCAAGGTTGGTGCCTGGACAGAGCCTTGTATCAGTCATCTCAGAGATAATTCTAGGGGTGGATGTTCTGTGAACTGCTCATAATGTAAGCAGAAGCTGGGGGTCATGCCCAATCTTGGCTTATTTCTTGCCCAGTGTAGACTCACACTCCTTACTACACAATGTTATCTCCAGTTAAAACAAATTTTTTTAATTTTATTTTTATTTATTTTTATTGAGAAATAAATATAAATGAGACAGTTTCACAGCTGATTAATAGGACAGTTTTGATAATCAATACATTGTACATTGTTATCTTCTTAGTGGTTATCAATAGCACAAGAAGCAGACAGGATATTCTGTCCAAACACTGTTAGCACACCTCTTTCTTCTCATTGAATTAAGTGAAAGTAGCTGTAAATTTATCCTATTTTGTCTATGTAAATACAAAGTGATCTTTCCTTTGTATCTTTTTTTTTTGTCCTATCAGAGGTGAATATTCTATTGGCATCTAAACACTATAGGTGTTTGAATTCTACTAAACAATCTAACACTGTCTAGCAGTCTATAATATTCGTAGGTTATCCTCAGAAGTTATTGACTTGAGCCTTTTACAACTCATCATATTAACATGGATTTATTTTATGTACCTTGTTTTTATACTTTTCTCCTGGATGTAAACCAAATTTTAAAAACCTATTTTAGTTTTATGTCTGAGAATCATATTAAAACCCATCACTTTTTTCTTATCTGACTTTTAAAATAACAATTAGAAAACAGAACAAAGCCAGGCATTGTAACACACATCTATAATCTCAGCATTTGGGAGGCTGAAGAAGAAGGCTTGCTGCAAGTTTGAGGCTGGCCTGGACTACATAATGAGTTCAAGACCAACCTCAACTATGTAACTAGAACCTCTCTTAAAAAAAGAAAGAAAAAGAGAACATGGGACATGGAATGAGCCCAGAAAGACATCTCAGTATCCAGTTATCTCCAAGAGAAGTAGGTAACTTGCTAGGATCTAGGCTGGCCATGTATCAGCCCCCAACATTCACTGGGAAAGGTCCTTGTCCTGGCTCCCCTGTTTGTTATCTGGATGTCAGGAAGCAGCGCTGATTTCTCTTAACGATCTCCAACATCTTTTCCAGGGACACATCAGGGCAGGGAAGATTCTGCACCATATTCCGCTCCTACTCAAGAGGCGCACAGGTAACACAGCGTCCTTGAGCCTGGGGAACCAAACTGCGTGTGAGTGATGGCATTTGCTGGTACTGGGCCAACTGTTCTCTCTGATGGGTGACTGGAGACTGAGGAACACAGACTTATGTGTAAATTGGCGAAGTATAAAAGAATGTTTGATCGCAGGCCTTTCTCATTGCGTGAGCAATGCATGTATGTGTGTGTGCGCGCACGCATGTGCACATGTGCATATACATGTATGTCTGCACGTGAAGTACCTTTGTGTGTGATGTTCCGGTGTGTTCATCCATCCACATGGGGGCTCACACCTCATGGCCCTGCAGGTCTCCACTTTCCATGTCCATGAACATGAGTTCTAGTCCCCAACTCACCTTGACATTTGAAGGATTATCAATGAACTTGTGAAATGTCATTGAGAATGGCAATTCAACTCCTAATTGGGAAGATAAATCAAAGTTATACATTTTGTGTTAGAATAAGAGCAATAGTTAGTTATATCTGTGACTTCACAACCAGCATGTCACCCCCCTGGCCACATGCCTGTTTGTGTGTCCTGTGTGTTAAGCCTGTGTCCTCTTCTGCAGGGTGTGATCCTGGTCTATGACATTGCAAACCGCTGGTCCTTCGATGGCATCAATAGGTGGATTAAGGAGATTGATGAGGTATGGTACAATGACACACTGGACTGATTCCCCATGGACTTGGGGACTTGGCTGTGGGCTGTGGGCAGGACAGGGGTCAGGACTTCAGCATGGAGAGGATGCAGCACCTGGAAGCTGAGCTCAACTAGTGCAAGGCCAGAGAATGCTCAAGGCCAGGAATCTGCTCCAGGCAGGGCAAAGGCCCCAGGGAGCTCTGGGTCCAGAACCAGTAGTGGCCGACCTGGCTTCCTGCAGTGGCTGGTGGATTGACAAGCAGAGGAGCTATGTGGAAGCCTGTAAGGCCTCAGTATGAAGTCTACTGTATTAGGGGTCTGTGGCTGCCATGACAAATACCCATAAGCTAGTTGTCTCACAGTTCTGGAGGGTAGAAGTCCAAATTCTAGGTGCCAGAGGGGCCATGTTTCCTCCTACAGTTGCAAAAAAAAAAAAAAAAAAAAGGTGCTGCTTCTGCTTCTGCAGGCTGTAACAGTCCTAAACATCCCTTAGCTTGTGAATACATCACTCTAAATCTCCTCTACCCTGTCCTTGCCATGTCCTGTCCTTACAGGGACACCAGTCATTAGAGTACACCCTGCCCCATGGACAGTTCAGTATAGCTTCACTTCAATAATTACATCTGCAAAGATCCCCTTTGTGAATAAGGATCTCTTCCTGAAGTTCAGGCTGGATATGGATGGGGGTTGCCACTCAACTCAATACATACAACAAAGCCTCACCTGGGTAACCCACCCTCTAACTCCCAACAGCATGCACCTGGTGTACCCCGGATCCTGGTGGGGAACCGCTTGCACCTAGCGTTCAAGCGGCAAGTGCCAACTGAGCAGGCCCGTGCCTATGCTGAGCGCCTGGGTGTGACCTTCTTTGAGGTCAGCCCCTTGTGCAACTTCAACGTAACAGAGTCCTTCACAGAGCTGGCCAGAATTGTGCTGTTGCGGCACGGCATGGACCGACTCTGGCGACCCAGCAAAGGTAAGTGAGCAGCTCAGGAACGGGAGTTTCACCCATGGGGCGGGAGCTGCCCTGCAGCCTCAGGAAACCAGCTCACAGCTTCTGTGTATGCTCTTAAAAAGTAAATGTGTTTGATTTGAGAGGAACAATTATGATGGCTCAGAGAAAAGGCTCAGGAGGAGGGTCTCCGCACTCAACTTCAGGCAGAAGTGGAGGGGTATAGGTTGAGGGTTTGAGTCCTGGGAAGAAGGAAGGCCTGCTGCAGATGCCCCTTGTGGCCAACCCCATGATAGGCAGGGACAGCAGAACCTCATGTGGTTTTCTCCTCCCTCCCAAGTGCTGAGCTTGCAGGACCTGTGCTGCCGAGCTGTGGTGTCCTGCACACCCGTGCACCTGGTGGACAAGCTGCCGCTGCCCCTGGCCCTGCGGAGCCATCTGAAGTCCTTCTCAATGGCCAATGGCCTAAATGCCAGGATGATGCACGGCCGCTCCTACTCTCTCACAGCCAGCACCCCGCACAAGAGAACCAGCTTGCGCAAGGCCAAGACTGCCCGCGCCCCACAGAGCCCTCCAGGAAACTGCGCCAGAAACAGCTGCAAGGTCTCTTAGGGAGTTCCCCAAGAGACAGAGTGCCTTTCCGGAGAAGCCTCGCACACTTTCCCCGGGACACAACCAGGCCAGACTCAGGACACAGCTTCCAGCTTGGCAGCTTGGCCAAACTGCTGCCTGGGCTGAGCGCGGCCAGTGGGCAGCACAGACACCCACTCAGTGTGACTGATGTTTCTACATGGTGTGCATGAAGCTCTTGTTCTCAACTTGTGTTTATAAAGGGAAAATCAGTACTCTGCTCAGCACTCCATGACATGAAATTTTGAATGTTATTTTTGTCATGACTGCAGTGCAACTTTTTCCTTAAAATAACTTTTTATGAGGCAGACAAGGTGTGTGGGGAGTCCACATTCAAGGGAGTTGGAGAAGCAGTGACAGTGAGATAATCCAATGCCATTGCTCTTATAGGAGAGGCTGTTTTGTAAACCTTTTTAACATCAAAACAATTTATAAAATGCTGCAGTGGGACAGAGATGACGTACAATAGATCTGTCCAGTAGGGTTTGAAATGCATTTGATAATGTTTTTTGCTATGTTGTTTACTACATTTTGGGATCAATAAGTGATTTCTATGCATATTTTTCTGTAAATCTACATCTTTTTTTGTACAAGGTATCTTACAAGTTATGAAGCTACAGGAAGAAAATGCCAAAGATATCTCTTGTGATACTGAACATAGCCAATGCAGTTAGGCAAGAAAGTGGTTTCAGTAAAGAATGAAGTGAAAACACTACTATTTAAGAACTGTTTCTCAACAATAAATCATATACCTGTTCCTCTTGGTCATGTTGTGTGCTGGTCCTTCTAGCTCCAAGTATTTCATAGCCTTTTCATTTGCTCATCTGTCTTTTGGGCTGGCCTTGAACTTGTGGTGATCCTTCAGCTCCAGCCTCCTGAGTGCTGGGATTACAGGCATGCCCTGCATCCCATAGTGTTTTCTGCACTGACTCCGCTTCACAGTCTGGTATGGACAGCCAGTTCAGTGCTCATGCATGAGTAGACCTCAAGGCTTAGTTTTTGCTGTGTTGGGGAAGATTCCTCTTCCAGAAAAGAAATGCAGGGAGCAAGAGAATTGTTGGAAACAGAACCATGCCTGTGCCTGTCCGTGAAAACCCAGAGAGGCCCTGTGCTCCTCTTGCTATTCTCTGGGAGCTAAGACTGCCTCCAGCTGTCCCAAAAATAAAATAAATCCCATCACCAATACCATGCCCAGATCCGTGATGGCTTGGCAGAGGCCTCAGGCATGGCTCTCCCCTGGTCCTGTGGCCTGGCACTTCTCTGGGCAGTTGGGCTTCAAGGAGAGCTTCACACAGAGGGGAGGGAGTAAATCAAAGATGTGACATGAGAAAATGCTCAGCGGGCCTCTGTTTCTGAGTCACTTTCATGAGTATTGGACAAAATACCTGACACTCACAACCTAGCGTTCCAATTTTAGTATATGTGCTGCCGAAGGGAGCACGACACTCATAACCTAAAGGAGCCTCATGGTTTCAAACTGTGGTTTGCTGGCTCCAAGACAAAGAGGGTGCAGTTGAAGGGCCTGATGTGAGGAGGCAAGCTGTGTATCCCAGGGCACCCAGGAAGCACAAAGCAGGCAGAAGCAGAGGCAGGGATAAGAACATATCCTTCTGGGTTACAGGCTTAATGACTGACCTCCAAGCACATGCCCCTACTGAGCTCAGCAGTGGCGAAGTCCACTGATGCATGATCCAGTTACCTCCAAGTGTGAGACTCTTGGGCCATTTCAGATCCAAATTATAATAAGGCCCCATCATACAGCAGCATGCCTGCTGAGTAGCACGGTACACGGTGGCCCCTGGCCACAAATGGCCTGGTGTGGGGATGCCCCACCACCTGGGCATGACTGGGATATAGAAGTCCACAGGGGCATGGGTGTATACAAATGTTAGGACTGGGGGAGACAATCCTGGGGTGGGGGGGAGTGCAGACATCTTTCCAGCACCTTCACAGCTCCTCTGCTATGCACCAATGGAAAGACAAGTGAGTTCAAGCTGGTGCTGACTAGGCCAGGGCCACTGGCTGCAGCAATTCCTTCTGGGAAGCTGTAAGACAAGGGAGGGGGTGGCTCCCAGCAGAGGCTCTGTCTTCCCCCTCAGTCCTACATGATCCTTGGTTGGTCTGCGCCTAACAGATACAGAACGGGACTTTTCTCTCTGCTCCTTTTTGGATTTGACAGAAGATTTCCACTCATGGTCTAGAAGGTGTGGAATACAGTTCCCCAAGCTGCTAACATAGAGCCTTTGGAAGGCTGAGGTGCAGAGAGCACACAGGTGCTCACAGGTCTTGGTCCTCTAACATGGAAGCCACTGACAGCAGAGGCAGGAAGGGTCTCCCCAAGACCTGCTTGAGGATGCCCAGCCACACATGACTGTGAATTTAAGGTTCCCAGAACTGTGAGAGAACAAGTATCTGGGATTTTGTTGCTGTTATTGGGTTTGGTTTGTTTGTTTTTGTCTTTTGCAATGGAGATTAAGCCCAGGGGTTCACACATGTGACACAAGTGCTCTAACATAGAGCTATATACTTCCAGACCTTTTTTTTTTACTTTGAGATAGGTCCTTGCTAAATTGCTCAGGGTCCACAGAGTCCTGAGGCCGGGAGGAGTACTGTTCTTCTTGGAGCGCATGGCTGAGCCTGAAGAAAGCAGGGCCCTGATGTGGCAGCAAGTTTTTGAGCCCACCTGGAAACACATTGGGGATGGCTGCCACCTCACCAGAGAGACCTGAAAGGATCTTAAGAAGGCTCATTTCTCTGAGGTCCAAATAGAATGGCACCCTCCTCCCATCAAATGGCTGCCTGTTGGGCCCCACATCATGGGAAAAGCTTTGAAATAAGCTTCAGTCCCCAAGGCAGTTGCTGGCTCCCTCCCCTCCTCCAATCAAAACAACCATCCACTGCCACCGCCACCGTCTCTCTCCTCCAGAAAGGAATCAAGCAAAGATCGAAGCTCCCCCAACCCCTGCTACCCCCCAGCTCCTCTGTGCCTACCTCTGCCAGGGAAAATCTCTAGATCCCAATCCTCTTCCCCCAGCAACAAAGCTCTATCCCCACCCTCACCAGAAAAGGTACAGCCTATCTACAACCACAAATTCCAGAACTTTGCCCACCACCTTCTACACAGCAGCTGTTCCTGGTCTCTCATTCCCAGGGGTGGATTCACCCAGCCGCCTCCGAGCATGTACCCATGTGCTGCTTGGAACTGCTCACAGGAGCCACAGTGCCCGGATCCCGGCCAGGCCACCTGAGTCTCCCTCCCACAGTACCTTTGTCCTGGCTTTGAGGGTGCCAGAGACTCAGGCCCTGGTGATAAGGGAGCAGCACTCAGTAAGGAAGCCAGAGATTTTTGTCCTCAAATATTTTTTAATAAATAGACAAAAACCCCAAAATAAAAAAATAATAATAAATTGCTCAGGTTAGCCTTAAATTTGCAATTTTCCTGCCTCAGCCTCCCATGTGGCTGGGATTACAAGTGTGTGCCACTTCAGCTGGCCAGGTAGCTGCTATTTGAAGCTACCCAGTCTGTGGCCCTGTTGCATCCCTTGGAAACTAATGACTAAGTAATGCGTTGCACTTCACAGAGGCATTTCTGTTAAATAAAAACAGACCCTAATAAGGAACATATTTAGAAGGCTGCATGTTTTGGTGGTGAATATACAGAAAATAGAATTGAAATGTAAGTCAAACCCTAGAGAAAACTTTGACATTTGTTATTCTAGTCCATGGCTCTCGCAGCTGGCAAAATCCCTCCCAAATAGCAACATGAGCCACCTCATTCCCAGACATCCACAAACCTTTCTTCAAACATTAAGATTAAGGATATATTATGGGTGATTATGTTTTCAATTGTCCCATGGGAATTTTTGTCATTAGAGAAATTTCTAAGGTAGAGAGCATACAACTTTGATGAGGAATTACTTAGATATAATGTGGGATCTTGAAATAAATGTCAGTTACAGGCTTGGTAATATTTCTTTTTACAAAGAGAGAGATACTGGGGCTCCTCTGTGCTGAATAATAGCTTTATTGAAGGAAACATGGATTTAAGAGGCAGGAATAAAGCTTCTTGAGTTTGGAGAACTAAAAATAAGTCTTTCACTGGGGGAAGGCTAGAGAGTGGGAAGGACTTTGTGGTCATCCTGGGGTGAGACTCTCTGTCCCAGTACAAAGGGCAGGGCAGAGAGGGTGGTGGAAGCTCCTGAGTCCACAAAGGCCTCTAACAAAATACCAGAAATGGCAATTTGTAAGGAATATGAATTTGTTCTGTGGGCTGGCAAGTCCAAGAGCAAAGTGACCAGAGAGTTGGCATCTGGTGAGGGAAACTCTGATTCCAGGTTGGTGCCTGCAGGACTGTGTGTCCTGTGGGAGAAGGGATAGAAAAGAAAAGGATGGAAGCAGAGTCCCCTACATTAAAAAGAAAAAAGAAAGAAAGAAAGTCACTGATCCTATTTATGAGGGTTCCATTACCCATCTACCAAAGATTCTTTTGCTCATTTAGACAGAAATCACAAATAGGCAAAGTATAGTTCTTTCAGCATTAGCAGCTCTGAGGTTTGAATGCCAGCAGCTCTTAACAATTAGTGTTAGCTTCTCTCGCTGCTCTTCTGGTAGCTGGAGACAGCAGCTGTGCCCATTAAAGCCAACTATTTTGGAGGTGCTTCACATGCAAGCACCTCCAAAAGAGAATTGTGCTGGACAGAGTAGGGGTTGAAGCCAAACAGCCAAATTCTGTCATCAGGAAGTGTGCTGGGGTCCAGTTGATCAGGAAAAGCAATAAAATCATAGCATTTATTCCTAATGATAGGGTCTTGAACTTTACTGAGGAAAATGATGAAGTTTTGATTGCTGAATGTAGTCAAAAGGTCATACTGTGGTGACACGCCTGAAGTCTGCTTGGAGATTGTTACAGTAGCCAGTGTCTCTTGTCCTGATCTCTATAACAGCAAGAAAGACCAAGATCATAAATTCTGAGAGAAGACATGAGTAATACATGTTCATATTTTAAAAAGAAAATATATGTCTAATTATTCAAGAAGGATTTATTAAGTAGGTTTGCAGGGCCTACCTTCCATTCAGCAATTCACAATGGCTGTCTACACATAGAAGAGCCAATTCCTCTCAGGCCAAGCAGATGGAATTTTCAGAGTAAGAGGGAGCAATGATGTAGCACTGGTCCAAGGTTGAAGGCCTAGACATTTAGTGGAGGGACACCAGTAGGAGACTGCATTGAGTCTGCATTGGAAGGCTGAAGAAGGAGGAGACCCGTAGGCCAACCAACAAGGATGATGGCAGCAAAGGGTATACCTTGTCAGGAAAACTGGAGTTCTTCATGGTTTCCTTCTTTCCCTTTTTATTCCATCCAGGCTATAAGCCTGTTGGTTGTTGCCACTCACAGTGGGTGGGTCTTCTCACCTCAGTTTGCTGGCCTATATCTCAATCATCCATAGATACACCCAGAACTGTCCTCCCCTAATCTGCTATGTGTTTCTTAATCCATTCAAGATAACATCATGGTTAACATCATACAGCCCCAGCTGGCCATTCTCAGTGCCTTTACTGTTATCATCTCTTAGTGCAACCAGCCCTGCCTGCTCTACTCGAGACAGAATTTATGAACAAGCAAAATAAAACTATCCAACAAGGCTTTGTTAGGTTTTATGGTGCAACATATAGGGGAGTAGTCCATGAACAGTTCCAATAGCATAAGGGGAAGGCTGTTTATATAGACCAAAAAATAAATAAATGAAAGAAAGCAGCCTTATGCATAAGCACAACATCCCCTCAACCAAGTCCAGACTTTCTGCTTAGTCACAAGGAAGGACATCTAAAACCAAAAGCAGCTGAAGGTGGGTGGAGCCAGCCAGAGGGGGCTTAGTGTAGTCACCTGCACCAGACTCAAGAGCAAAACTTGCTGCAGGCCAAACAGAAGTTTCCAGTTAGCTGCAAGGCATTTAGAGCAGTCATAGCTGTCAAAGATGGAAGAAAGAAAAATAAAAGTAAAGGTACCGGGTAGGTAGGATTGGGCTTTCTCTTCTGCCTCAGCTGCACCTTTACCACTAAATCATCTCCTAAGGCCACCTCTGCACACCACCACACAGGTAACTACGTTTCAACACGTGTATTGGGGGTGGGTATTCACACCACAGCAGAGACCTGGCCTTATTGTTTGTTCCCCACCTCATACCAGCTCTTGGAGTTCCTTCTCAACATCCTGGTTATGGAAGAATATTGGCCAAAAAAATTGTGTCGGGAAGCTGAGCAGTCTTGGAATGGCAAATCACTGATTCTGCTGGACAGCTTGTGGATGCTGGCTGACAGCTGGGAACTAGAGGACCCCTCTGGCAGCTTCATGCAGCCAGGTGACTTCCCGAGTGCTACGTTCCCATGCTGTCCCCTGCCCTGGTAAGGGTCAGGGCTCACTGGCAGAGGCTGGGTCCCCTGTGTGAGGTCTCCTACCCCCAGTGCTCCTTCAGGGTTTGGGTTTAGCTCTTTATCTGCTTCTGCCTCAAGGAACAGGTGGATCCACAACCCCTTTACATAGGCCTGGGGTTCTTACACACTTCACTCAAAAAGTGAAGTTGGCCCCTGCCAACTACTGTCTCTTGCCTCAGTGTAGAACTAGAGAGCTGAATATTGTTTTGTTTTTGTTTCTTTTCTTTCTTTTCCTCTACTTTCCCAGCGTCTTTCAGGTGCGTGTATTTGCTGCAGGCTGACTCCAGCTGCTTGTTTTGCTGCCTGATGCGGTACATAGATGCCCTCGCTAACGCTTCGGCCACAGCCACAGCTCAACTCGGAATGAGATACAAACTTTTGGAGGCCACAAAGGCAGCATTCAGAGAAACATAGGGACAAGATACTCAGGGTGACAGGCTGAGGGGGAGGTTAGAGGTTGGGAGCACGGTGCCAAGAACTCCAAAGAGATCAGGAATGGGATGTGAAAGGGGGAGCAGGAGGGAATTGTAAGGATGGGGAGTGGAGGATTCCTTGGACAGAAGACCCAAAGGCCAGCTTCCTGTCCTTCAATGCCATCCACTGTCTGAACAGAGCGTGGTTCAAATCTGAGTGGAGGAGAGCCACGACCTGTGGAGCTGTGTGCCCAGAAGGACACGGGAGGTGATGTGTGTCCCAGGGGACATGATGGGGGCTGTGGGGAGGGAGACGGTAACACGCGGCTGCGTTAAGAACTGTGTGTAAAGGGGAATATGTACCAAGGGGGAGGGACTTGTGCGTGGACTCTATACGCGGGGGCTGTGGGGCGTCCGTTTGTGGACACATATGGGGTGAAGACGGCACCGCCGCCGGGAGGTGGCGCCGCGGCGCTTCTGCGGCGAGCGCGCGCGCACCCGGCCGTGACGAGCTCTGCGCTCGGGCCTCGCGCCACAGCGGTTGGAAGTACTCGGCACATCCGGGCTGCGCGCGCGCAGGCGCACACGTCCGCACGCACGACGCAAGCCCCTGCGCTCCTCGCTTCCGGCTGCGGCGGCCTCAGCGCCGCCAGACCGGAGAATCCTCCCCGGCTCTTTAAGCGGCATGCAGCTCTGAGAAGCGGTGGACTCCGGGAGGCGCCATGAACCTCCTGCCGTGTAACCCCCACGGCAACGGGCTGCTGTACGCCGGCTTCAACCAGGACCACGGTGAGGCGCGCGCCGGGCCTACCCCAGACCCCAGCCCGGCCCTCCTCACCCCCGACCCACGATCCAGCCCTATCCCCGAGATCCCGAGAACCCGCAGACCTCCGCCCTGTCTGGCCCGCCGCGCCCTGCCCCGCCTCCAGGACCCTCGACTGGGCCCGGGCCTGCCCCGGAAATTTCCCGAGTCGCCAGCCTGTCCTCACCGCGGGGACCCTCGGGTCGGGTCGCCCCTGTCCCTAGGACTTAGGCCAGACCCTGTCCCCGAGACCCGTGGCCCAACCTCAAAATGACCTGGCCCTGTTCTCAAGATCCTAGCCCAGGGCTCAGTGAAGCGCTGCGCCGGGTGATCCGGCCTGTCGAGACGAAGAGGGGGTGGGTCTCGCCGGGACTGGGACGGTGCTCGGGGTGCGGTTTATTGGGTGAGTCCTGGGACTCCAGATTTCTGTAGTGTGAGCAGGGTGTTTTGTTTTTCACACAGGGTATCGCTAGGTAGCTCAGGCTGGTCTTAAACTCACAATGTCGCCCAAGCAGGGCTCGATCCTCTTGCATCAGTTTCCCGAGATTACAGGTGGAAGCCTGGGGAGATAGCTCAGCAGATTAAGCGCTTGCCTGGCAATTGTAGGGTCCTGAGTTCAATCCCTGGTACCGCAGGAGGAAAAAAAAAAAGAGAGAGAGATTACAGGTGGGACTTAAACTGTGGATTCTTTGGGTTGCAGAGTTGGCTCAGTGGGTGATTCCTGCGGACTGAACCTCGGCGAGGATGCTGGTTGTCAGCTTGTTGTGGGTCCAGCCCCTCTAACAAGCAGCGCTCTCCTGTTTGGTGGGGGTATGGACCTCTCTGGCTTGCCTTTTGAGCATCCCGGTCCTTGTGGCTTACGGTGATTGCTGGTGCACCGCTCCTTAAGAAGAAAGGCGTGACCGGCTGCAGCTGAGGGTCAGCATCCTAAGGGTTTTCATAAAGTCTTCGTTTTGGAGTTTTGTTTTTGTTTTATCTTTTTAAAGGCAGGATTTCATGGTACATTCAGGCTGGGTTTAAACTCAGCGATATTCCTGCCTCAGCCTTTTGAGCGCTGGGATTACAGGTGCCGCCGCCATGCCCAACAGTGCTTTGTTTTTTGGAGAGAAATCAAAACAGGCTTTTAAAGGGAAACTAAGAATGCTGCAAAGGGGCCGGGGAGATAACTCAGTAGAATAAGCACAAGGGCCTGAGTTCAATCCCCGGTTCCGCCAAAAAAAAAGGCTGCATGATCCATATCTGTGAAAAACTTATTCTAGTGTTGTTGAGACTCAAGGGTCTGTGCTGCTCAGGCTGGAACTCCTGGGCTTAAATGATCCTCCTGCTTCAGCCTCTTAGATTGCTGGGACTCTAGGTGTGTACAGTTAACACTCCGCTGTGAAGATAACCTTAACTGAGCTAGGGAGATAGCGGCTTAAGCACTTGCCTGGCAGGTGCAAGGTCCAGAGTTCGGTCCCCAGTACCGCAAAAAAAAAAAGTATTCTTAACTGAATTTTTCTATTTTGTAGTACTGGGAACCAACAAATGAACGATTTTGGAAAGACAGTGCAGTGTTAGGCTGTCTGTCATTTGGCATATATTTATTTGTTTTTAAAGTATGCTAGGTATTTCTAGCGCTTTGAGAGGTACTTTGAATAGAAACAAAACCTGACACCTCCGCTTGCTAGCTTTCTATAAAATACGTCTAAGAAAGACCAAAAGAAGAGGCAGAACATGTGCATTTCATAAGAGGGTGTGGAAAGGTTTTCATTAAGTTGGAGGAAGGCAAGACTGCTTTACGGAAGGGTCCTTGGAGGTGGGGCTGTTGGACCCAGCGGTAGCAGCGGTGGGAAGGGCTGGATTTGCTTCGTGGCCTGGGTGGTGCCTGCAGTGGTTTGGTTTGGCTTCCTGCAGGGACAAAGAAGGATTGCACTTACTTGCATCAGGAGCTGGATGTTGGGCTTTGGGTCGTATAGGATCTGCCTGAACGTTTGGCTTTTCATTAGAAGAAGGCCAGTAAGTTTTTACCTTTTGAGTAATGAACAGAGATACAGTGATTCCTTAAGAAATAAGCTTCCCCACTCTATCAAGGATGTGGCTCAGCCGTAC
>NW_004524688.1:5810414-5813066 GCF_000260255.1 Octodon degus
GAACTGGAACTGGGGATTGAACTCAGGCCCTTGCGCTTGAGTTCATCTCCCCGGCCCCAACTTGTTTCTTTTTTGAAGATGCATTCATTTATTTATCTAGAACTGTCTTGAGCTTATCTTTCTTTATGACAGAGTAGTACTCCATTGTATAAAAAAATACACATCTTCTGTATCCATTCAGTAGTCAGTGGGCATTTGAGCTATTTCCAGGATTTGGCTGTTACAAACTGTGCTATTATAAGTGTGCATATATCGCTATGTTTATGATGCTTTTCATTCTTTTGGGAAGATACCCAGAAGGGGAATAGCTAGGTCAAATGAGAACTCCAATCCTAGTTTTTTGACAAATCTCCACCTTGATTTCCATAGTGGTCACACCATTCTACACTCCCACCAACAGTGTTTCCCTACAGCCTTTCTAGAATGTTTTATTCCTTGATTTCTTGATAATAGCCATTCTTTCTGGGATGACATGGAATCTCAGCTTTGTTTTAATTTATGTCTTGTATGACTAGTGACTTTGAACATTTTTTCATACATTTATTTGCTGTTTCTATTTCTTCATCTGGGAAGTGTGTATTCATCTCAGATGCATAGGATCTTGTTTAGTTTTGGTCTTTAAATTTAGGGGTATGACTTTTTTGAATTCTTTATATGTTCTCAGTAGTAATCCTTTGTCTAGAGAACAGCTGGCAGACATTTTTCCCCCTGCACTATGAGCTGTCTCTCTCTCTCTCTCTCTTTTTTTTTTGGTGGAACCAGGGATTGAACTCAGGCATTGAACTCAGGCCCTTCCTCTTGCTAAGGAAGCGCTTATTCTACCGAGCCATCTACCCGGCCCCAAAGGCAGACCCGGGACTCGAACCTACGACCTCTTGCTGTGGAGCCTAATGCGATCTCTCCAGCTAGAGTTTTCACTCTTTTTTTTTTTTTTTTTTTTTTTGCGGAACCAGGGATTGAACTCAGGCCCTTTTGTCAGGCAAGCACTTATTCTACTGAGCCATCTCCCCACCCCTCCCCAGCCCCTCTCTTCTCTCTGTTGATGGTTTCTCTTGCTGTGCAAAAGCTTTTTAATAAGGTAAGATCCCAGTAGTTGATTTTTTGTGATAATTCCAGTGCGATCAGGGGTTTGTTCATAAAATCTTTACCTACACTTCTGTCTTCAAGAGTTCTACCTAGTCTTTCAGCAGATTTGATGTTTCTGTTTTAATATTTAGATCTTTGATCCATTTTGATTTTAGTTTCTTGCATGGTGAAAGATACAGGTCTAATTTTACTCTTTGCCATGTAAAAGCCAGTTTTTCCAGCACCATTTCTTAAAAATTGCCCATAATTTAATTTATTTATTTTATGATACCAGGGATAGAACTTGGGACCTTGCACTTGCCAGGCAGGTGCTTATGCCCCTGTGCTATATATCTCTGGCCCCTGCCCATAATTTTAAACTGTTCACACTTTTTTTTTTTCTTAATTTTTTTTTAAATTTATTTGTGTGTGTGTGTGTGTGTGGCCAGCTCAGCCCACCAGGGGGCAGGGCTGGCTGGCATGTGGTGCAAGGGGATCGAACCGTGGTCCCTGTGCTTTGACTAAGCTTGTTCTAAGTAGGTGATTTAGACCACTGAGCCATCTCCCCAGCCCTGTTCACACTTTAGACGTATTTTCTCTCAGAGGTAATTTGCAGTACAGTCTTCAAGACTGAGAGTATTGATACATGTGTGTCTGTAACATGTTCATTTGTTTTTTCCATTCCAACAGGAAGCAAAGATATTTGAATAGCTATCCAGGGTACACTGAGGTAGCAGACTGAACATCTAGGCCCACTTCTGCAATGCTCAGAATTGAGCTGGAAGTTTTTTGAACGTGAGCACAGAGAGCTGGGGAACACCTTTCTGTGCTTCTATTGTCCTTGGTCAGTCAGGCAACCTAACACTGCTATTTCCTAAGTAGCTATGCAGTCAGCTCTTAGGCCAAGGATTTCTGGAGGAGAAAAGAGTAACTGAGCATGGTGGCATAGGCTTATAATCCCAGTACTCTGAGGGGCTAAGCCAAAAGGATGGCAGATTTGAGCTTAGGCTGGACAATTCAGTAAGATTGTCTCAAAAAATAAAAAGTGATATAGCTCAGTGTCAAAGTCTTGGATTAAACTCCCAGTACCCCCAGCCCCCCAAAAGTACACATATATGTGTTCAGCTTGATGCATTTTCCAAACTGAATGTATCCCTTAACAACACCCAGATTAAGAACCTGAGTATACCTGGGCACCCATGCTCCTTCCAGCCTGACTTCTACCAGCATCAGTTAGTTTTCCTTGGCTTTGTACTTACTCTAGGTTGTTTTGTTGTTGTTGTTTTGGTTTTTTTGAGACAGGATCTTTCTCTGTAGTCAGGCTGGCCTTGAACTTACTATGTAGCCCAGGCTGGCCTCAAACTTATGGCAGTTGCCTGCTTCAGCTTCCTAACTGCTGGGGTTACAACCATATGCCACTACGCCCAGCTTGTACTTACTTTAGAAGCTTATTTATTTACTTATTGATACCAGGGATTGAACTCTGGAACTTGTGCTCACCAGATAGGTGCGTATGCCGCTGAGCTATCTCCCTGGCCCTGTACTTTAGTGTTTATTTCTGTTAGTGACTTTTTTTATTTTATTTTT
>NW_004524688.1:5813166-5825202 GCF_000260255.1 Octodon degus
CGGTCCCTGTGCTTTGCTAAGCTTGTTCTAAGTAGGTGCTTTAGACCACTGAGCCATCTCACCAGCCCTGTTAGTGACTTTTGTTTGCTTGCTTTTTTTGTTTTGTTTTGTTTTTGTTTTTTGCTTGCTTGTTTTTTGATGCTGAGGAATAAGCTAGTGGAGTGATGGTGCACTTTTTAGAGATGCGTGCCCCAACTGCAACCCCAAGCCTACTTTTATTGAAAAGTGCCAACACTGAAATAAAACCTGGATGTCTGATGCTTACTTAGCTGCTGGGGTGACTTGATTCAAGTGCCACAGGTTTGCCACCCCTGACCTAGGTCCTCGAGCATGCTAGGTATGTACTTTACAGCTGAACTATGTATAATGCCAGCCTGGTTCAGCCTTTTTTGTTCAACATGTTTTTGGGGTTATTTTTTCTCCCCCTATTGTTGCTTGTGGTTATAGACCCTTCTAGTTAACATATAGTGTTCCTTTGTGGATATACATTGCAATTCATTTATCCATTTTACCTTTTGTGAGCATTTGTGTAGGTTCCAGTTTTTGGCTTCTGCAAATGTAACAGCTACTGTGATTATTGTGATGCATATCTTTTGATGAGCATATGTTTCCAGTTCTACAAGGGTAAGATGAGAATAGTTGACAGCTATCCTAGCCAATGCAGACAGTTCTCCAAAGTGCTCTTAGCATTTCACCCTCCCCTGCAATCTCAGTGTTCTGTGGCTCTGTACCCAGATGGCACTTGTAGCCATCATTTTAGCCAGTTCGACTGGTGTGCATTATTTACATTTTCATGATTCTATGTTTACTGATGATTTTTTTTTTTTGAGACAGGGTCTTCCCATGTAATTCAGGCCGGCCTAGACTTATTATATAGCCCAGGCTGGCTTTGAATTCATGGCAATCCTCATATCTCAGCCTCATGAGTGCTGGGATCACAGGTGCACATGACCATACCTGGTTTGATGATCAATTTTATCTTTTTGTTTTGCTTATGGATTTATAAAGGAAGCTTGTATGTTTTTATACAAATATTTAACCAAGAATTTGTTTTCTGATGAAGACCAGTAGATATAGACTTAAAATTAAGATTTACAGGGCAAGCAAGATAGCTCAGTGGACAAGCATGTGCTTTGGCAAGCACAGGGACAAGGGTTCGATCTTCAATCTCCTCATGTCATGCAGGCTCCACCCCTGGGGCAGCCGAATCCAGGCATGGTGGTACATGCCTGTAATCCTAGTGCTGGGGAGGCTGAAAACAGGATCACCACGAGTCTGAGCTGCATAGTGAGACCCTGTACTAAATACATAAAGTGGAAGGGGAAAAAAAAGACAGATGTAGTAGTTGAAAGGGAAAAAAATGAACTATTTCTGTATTTTTCAGTGAAGAAAGCTCTTATTCCTCTATCTGTGTTATATAATGTCAGTAACACCATGAGGATGTTATAACCCGGAACAATTTAAGACATGATAACGTAGTACTTTCAAGTGAGTTTTCAGATTCCAGGCCCAGCTAAATTACATTTCAGAGTGTAGGAGTTGATCATGTGGTTGCTGATTCCCTCGGGTAGCTGTCATGGATCCTGGAATCTGTCTTGATCTGTAGTTTTTGGACAAAAAATATACCCATACTTTTCCATTTGGAAGGGTGGCTAATGGGACAGAATAATCTGGTTCCACAACTGAAGAGATGGACCAAAACCAAAAGAATGGAATTTAAAAGGCCTTAACATTGGCTTTCAAACCAGTTGTGCAGGAACCTGGCTTTACAACATTTCATGTGAAGAATTGGAGGCTTTAGTTTTTCTCAAAGCTTCATTTGAACCAGCAGTTGAGCGAGGCATTTAAAGGAGGTCATTGTAGTCTTGAGCCATGCCTAGGGTGGCTGAAGTCCAGGTCACAGTAAATAAAGCAACATAGTCTTGAAACTTGAGTGCCTTTTTATGTAGATCATTAACAACCTGGATGAGTGACTTGGAGATGATGACCTTGGTCTCATTCTGACCATGACAGGGATCTGAGGAGTTTGAGCAGTTAGTATCTTCTAGGAGATCAGGCCAAGGTAAATTAGAGAGGCCATTACTCTTCTTCCAGTCTCAGGAGTCTGGGCTAGCCTGTGTCTCTGCTGGGTCCTGCCGCCTTCCCTCACCTGCTTTGTCCACACTGGCTAGAGAAGCATGTGTGCGGCCATATCCTCCCTTGCCTGTGAACACTGCTTGTTACTGTGTCTCTAGGACTAGTGTAATGCCTGACAGCACCCAAAAAACATGTTCTAAAAGCAGGTCCAGTGAGTGTGAGAGGCGAGTGTTCAAGGAATGCTCATTGGCAGAGTAGCTTTTTGGGGTCACCCGTGCGCTCTTCCCAGAATTCACTCTTCAGGTCTAGGCTGGTCCACAGGAATGCAGCAGGAAGACCTGCAGCAAAGAAGCTAGCATTCATAACTCCAGAGGCTCCATGTATGCTCAGTGATGCAGGACACGCATGTCACTGTCTCATTGCTGAGAAGGGTGGCTGTGGCCAAGCACACAGCATGTCTATGTGGTTTGGTAACCTATAGGTGCCATGTCCCCAGACACTTTGCTCTTGTCCACTGGGGACTAACTCATATGTCTTTTCATACTCCTGCTTCAGGATGCTTTGCATGTGGGATGGAAAATGGATTTCGAGTCTACAACACTGACCCACTCAAAGAAAAAGAGAAACAAGGTAAGGGGAAGATGGACTTTCCTGGCTTTCCTTTTTTCCTTTTCCTCAGTCTAAACTTTATTTTTCACAGAGGACAGCTGTTTCTGAGAGGTAAACAAGGTTCTGGCCTTTCACAAACCCCAGCAGAGCTATGGTCTTTGTCTCTGTGAGCTCTGTGAGGTGGCTCTGTGCCAGGGAATGTGGTTGGGCTGACTGGTGGTGAATAATCCAGCAAACTGACCTCTCCCATTTTTGGAGGAATAAGTTTTTGAAGGCATCCACTTCCTCTCTTTCGTTATTGGATATAAAGCTATAAAGAACTCAGCTGATGAGTTTAATTGCAGCATGTGGGTCTCTCAACTCTTGGCAAATGAACAATAGTTAGAAAATATTATTTGAGTTAGACATGTTGGTGTATTCCTGTAAAACCAGGACTCTGAGGGGAGGCCGAGACAGAAGGATCATAAGTTTGAGCCCAGCTGGAGCAAGCATGGTGATGTAGTGAGACTTTATCTCAAAATTAAAAATAGAAAAAGGTCAGGAGATATATAGCTCAGTGCAAAGACCCTGGGTAAAATAAAGTAATAGTGGTACTTTTCCTGTTTACTAAGGAAAAGGTTAATATTTATAGGTAGAATTTTTCAGTTCAACTTTGTCTTTCTGTGAAGTTTTCTTAAATATTTAGCATCCCCTGGACTTTACCTGCTAGGAAAACCAAACCCTGCTGATAAATGAACAAATTGCAGATTAAACTGGAAATGAGTGACATCCTTTTCTCCCTGAAGTTGTGTTTTTAAGTTTCGACTCCAGAGTTGTTTTTCATTTGTAGGAGAAAGTCATTCCTGGAATATCATGGCATCTGGTGCTTTTCACGTTAGCAACCAGTGTCCCACAGCAGGGGTTTTCTTGGCAGGGAAACCCTGTTTTCAAATGAAATCTTAGGTATGATCCTAGAATATAAACGGTAAGTGGTACTTTGTATCTGGGAGTTTATTTTTTATTTATTTTATCCATGTCTGTGATAAAGTTGCATTTATTTCTTAAGTGGAGGTCTCTAGTTTTTTTTAATAGAAAGCATAACCAGTACCCTGGAGCTCCAGTTGGATCCATGTTGGGTAGGGGTGAACTCTGTGGCTCACTCAGTTGCTTTGTGATCTTGGGCAACTTCTCAATCTCTCTGGGTTTTAGAGAAGTTCTGCGTGAAATGAGCATACTAGCATGCATAGATTAGTGACTGACAAGCACGTGAAGCTCTGACCATAGAGCAGGCTCCACCACACAAATCTGCCCTTAGTAACAGGCAGTATGTTCCAAGACCCACTAGCTGTCTAACGACTCCAGAGAGTGCTATATCTTATGTAGGCTATGTTTTTTCCTTTTTATCCATGTCTGTGATAAAGTTGCATTTATAAGTTAGGCATAGAGATTGACAGCAATAGCCAACTGTAAATCGTGGCAACCTTAGCATATATTTTGGGTTTTATATTTGTTTTTGTTTTTTTTTTTTCTTGAGTTGCTAGGAATTAAATCTAGCATGTTTGCATTAAGCTAAATTTTTATTCCTTTTTTTATTTTGAGACAGAATCTCACTAAGTCTTTAAGTTTCCCAGACTGGGTTCCAATTTGCAATCTTCCTGCCTCAGCCTCTCAAATTGCTGGAATTACACACATATTATTTCCCCCTTAAATTGAGAGCTTTTACTTTCACTTAAAGGGAGCATTTTGTGGCTTTCCCTTGGCATATTGAAAGTGCCAGCATTGCTACTCTTGGCCTGGGGCCATTATTAAAATAAGGGTGACTTGCCAGGCATGGTGACCCATACCTGTAATCCCAGGCTGGAGCAGGAGGAATTCAAGGCCAGCCTGGGATATAAAGTGAGTTTAAGGCCTGGCTGAACTATGTAGCAAGACCCTGTCTCAATAAAGGAAAGTTAAGTTAAATTAAAATAATAAAATAACGTAAAATAACAAGATAATAAAAAATGACTTGAACATAAACACTCTGATAATTGAGTAGCAATTAAGTGACTAAGTCATACAGTGTGGACACACCTTGGCTGGTTGATTTCTGTCCTGCATGGAATGAGAGGGTCAGATTTCTTCATACCATTCAGAACAGTATGAAGTTTAAAACTGATGAATTATTTATATTTGGAATTTTCCATTTAATATTTTTAGAATGATATTTACCAAAGATAACTGAAATCCTGGGGCGCAGGACCAAAGGTAAGGGGGGCTATTGTGTACAGTAAGTTAGTGAAGTCTAAGTGTCATTAATGATGGTCATCTTCTATTGATTTTCTGTGTTTCTAATTTATTTTGTCTTCGTTATACAGTGAATTATGACAGGTTTTTTTTTTTAATACAGATAAGTAGTAATGAAACATTTTAAAACAGCTTAACTTGGAAATCTCTAGATACTTTTCACTGTTAACCCAGAAGTTTAAAGACGTTCTATAGAGCCAGGTGAGGTGGTCTATAATGTCAATAATCTCAGCTTTCTAGGAGAATTGCAAGTTGGAGCCTAAGCTGGGTAGCTTAGCTAGACCTTACCTCAAAATAAATAATAAAAAGGACTGGGTCAGTGCAAAGGCCTGAGTTCAGTCCTCAGTACTTGGGGGGAAAAATCAGCTGTGGACTCTGGTGTCATAGCCGAAACACTAGCAACTGCCTAATGAAATATTTACAGTAAATTCAGAATTTCTTCTAAAAATAAGTTAGACGCAAAACATCTGAAACTGGTTGAGTTCTAGCAGCATGCACCATCTCTGACTTCTCAAACCTCTGGTAGGCAGGCCCTCTTGAGCATGCTTGCATGGTGAGTCCATGTTGTGTGCTTGTGGCGTGCTGTATCCCCAGCCTCCAGGAGCAGATACAAGCCTGC
Source organism: Octodon degus (assembly GCF_000260255.1). Lineage (NCBI taxonomy): Eukaryota > Metazoa > Chordata > Mammalia > Rodentia > Octodontidae > Octodon > Octodon degus. Next base: position 5,818,736 of record NW_004524688.1, read on the forward strand.
ATGGTTCTCTTTGATAGCACATTTTAAGAAATTCACTTATATGCACCTCTAGGCTCATCTGTTGTTGTTTCTGGCAGCTGGCATCTTAACAGCAGGCTTGACCTTGTTCCTCTTTTATTTAGCAGATTCTTGTCAGAGGGTGAGAAAAAAAGTGCCCAGTGCAGCAGTCTGCTCTCCAGTCCTCTTCCTCCTTCTCTGGCCCCCAGTGAGGGCCCTGGGGAACTGGGCCATGAGCAGCTAGCTGCCCCTTGTGGGCAAGCCCACTGCTGCTTGACAGGAGCAGGAAGCTGATGTGAGGATAGTTGTTTGGGGGTCCTACTTACCCTCCCAGTATGTCCCACTCTAAGCACCCTGGGAGTCCAGAGAAGGGCTGCTCATCTTGGGTTGCAACTATATACAGAGCTGAGAACACAGAAAACTCCAGGTAAAACTCAAGAATGTTGTGCCCAATGTTAATACAAGCATAAAAGAGTGTGTGTAAAAGAATCAGCATGACTTTGATGTAGAAACACAATTCTTCATCTTTCAAAGGTAAACCCAAGTTGTATAGCTCACCTGAGGCTCAGCCAAGGATTGAGGGTTGGTGACCAGTGTTATGGGCAGCTAGCAGGGGAGCAGAGGCAGAGGGATTTGGAGGCCTAAAGGCAGATCCACTTGGCAAGAGGTGAAGACTACTGTCCCTCCCCCACTTCCTTGTTTTAGACAGATGTTGGAGTAGGACCTTGAGATATATGGATGATAAACTAGAAAGGGATATTGAGAATCTGCCCACATAACAGTACCGGCCTGTAGTTTTCATCTTGTTTGAGCAGCAGGTCCTCTGGGCTTGCTGCTGATCCCACTCCCATGTTAAGTGAAGCCCTGGAGAAACTGGAGGCCCCAAGGAGAAGGTCGTGGTCAGGTGGGGAAGAATGTAGAGGTGGTCTGGAGTTTGTTAGAAATGTGAGCCTGGGAGCTGGGGAGATAGCTCCGTGGAATAAGCACTTGCCTGGCAAGCTCAAGGACCTGAGTTCAATTCCTGGTTCTGCAAAAAACAAACAAACAAAAAACCTTTCTTTGGGGCCAGAGAGATGGCTCAGTAGGATAAGCGCTTGACTGGCAAACGCAAGGATCTGAGTTCAATACCTGGTTCCGCCAAAAAAAAAAGAAAGAAAGAAAAATGTGAGCCTGGTGTGGTTTCATAACCTGGTACAGTTTGGCCAAATTTGTTCATTTTAAATAAACGTACTAGTTACTCCAGCAATTATACTTGTTTGTTTGAAACATGGATTCACTATATAGATTAGGTTGGCCATCAACCATGTAGCCCAGGCTGGTTTTGAACCTGCATCGATCCTCCTGCTCCTACCTCCCTAGGACTGGGATTACAGGCATGTGCCACCATGCCTGGTTTCAGTGGCCAGCATGGTATACCTGGGGTTCCAGGGCTGGCATGGCATGTGGTACCAGGGATTGAACCCAGTTCCCTGCATTTGCCAGGCAGGTGCTTAGACTGCCAAGCTACCTCCCCAGCACTATGCTTAGAGGACTTTATCTGAGGAAAAAATAAGACAAAAGACACCAGATGCTTATATAAAGATAGTAACTGGCAGCAGCTTTTAGTTATGAAAGACTGGGGGGGGGAGGCCTGGAAATGTAGCTTATGAGAGCACTTGCCTAACATGTATGATGTCCTGGCTTTGATATTTTATGTACGTGTGTACACACACAGAATAAAACTTAGAAAAGAAAGGCCTGAAATATACCTCAGCAGCCTAAGAGCCTGCCTGGCAAGCACAATGTCCTGAGTTTGATCCCCTGTACCAAAAAAAAAAGAAAGAAAAGAAAAATTGAGGGATGACATGAATAGTTATTAGAAGAGTAGTTGTGGTACATCCTTAAAGTAGTGCGTGTCATGCAAAAATATGACCATCAGCCTGTGGATCCTAATGTGGAAGGGAAAATGGTGCAGGCCATGTTGCTTCCTTTGAGCCAGTGTTTATGAACAGGAAATTGTAAGTGCATAAATGATGTCTTTTAACAGTGTTTCCTACTGTGTACTTTTCTGTATTGTATAGTGATGTACAATTTTTGTAATAAGAACTAATCGGGGGGCCGGGGAGATGGCTCAGTAGAATAAGTGCTTCCCTGGCAAGCATAAGGGCCTGAGTTCAATCCCTGGTTCTGCAAAAAAACCTAAAAAACCCCAACTAATTAGGATGTTTCCATTTAAAAAATAACTTCACCGAAAAGGAGGTGCAGACTGAAACAGAGCCACACTGGCAGACGCCTTGCTTCCTCCGGTGCTTCCTTTCTGTGGAAAGCAGCACTGTTCCTGTGGCCACCTGCTGGGTAGTGCTCTGCCCATGAACAGCTGTCACTCCTCATCGCTTAGTCCTTGTCAGGCGTCTATTGGAAACTTGGCCCTTCAGTCAGTGAGACACTTTTGTGTCTTCTGTCAGTATCTATGACTTTAATAAGCTGTCAAATGCCCTAGTGACTTTATACTGGGACACTGACAAGCGAGCATCCTGATCCCCGAGCCAGCTGCTGTCCAGGTAGCCCCTTCTTTAGAGAGAGCCTCTCCTTCCTTCCTTGGGCTGTGTAGGAGGGTTGTGGGGGGAGTCACACTTCTCCTTTTTGTCTCTCTCTCTCTCTCTTTTTTTTTTTTTTTTTGCGGAACTGGGGATTGAACTCAGGCCCTTGCGCTTGTCAGGCAAGCACTTATTCTACTGAGCTATCTCCCCAGCCCCATCCTTTTTGTCTCTTGACTTGGTCCTAAAAATCTGGTTTTCTTTTCATGTTAAAAGCCTGGAGACCTTATGGGTGGGGGTGTTTCTACGTAGTTTTGCTTTGTTTATTTGGGTACTGGGGCTTGAACAAACAACCTCACACCTGTGTGCTCCATCATTAAGCCACTACTAGCCCCAAGTCTCAACCTTTAGGTTCCTCCTTCCTCAGCCTCTGGGATAGTTGGAATTATAAGCATGAGCTACCATGCGTGTGGCTTCCTTATTCTCAGCTGTTTGAGTTTTTTGGTTGGTTGGTTTTTGAAGTCCTCACTGTGTAGTGCAGACTGGTGCTGGTGCTAAACTCCTATGTAGCCCAGGCTGGCCTTGAACTTGCAGCAATCATCCTGTCTTAGCCTCCCGAGTACTAGGAATATAGGCATGCACCACCACACTAGGCTGCGTCTTTGTTATTGACACTGATACTTTTCTAAATTGTATCAGACATAGCCCAGGCATGGTGGCACACACTTGTAATGTAATCCCAGTACTCAGGAAGCTGAGGCAGGAGGATTGCCATGAGCTTGAGGCCACCCTGGGCTATATAGTAAGTTCAATATCAGCCTTACTATATAGTGAGACCCTGTCTCTAAATAAATAAATATCTAGCATCAGGCAGAACTAGAAACATAAAATGTTTACATCTTTTGCAAAGTAAGTTTTTGTTAAAGGCTTAGAGAAAATTATATTCTGTGTCTTTTAAATTAAAACAGCAAAAATACTTTTAAATAGAACAACCATTTTTTTTTTTTTTTGCAAAAATCAGTAGGTTTTTTTTCTTCCCTTAAAAGGCTAAATAATATCAAATATTTATGGAAGTATAGCTTTGTTTTATTTTTATTGAGGTCATTGAATTAGTTCTCTGTATCTGAGTCTCATTTCAGGAGTTTTGCGTCTGTTGACAGTTCTGTGTTTCTGGTAGCCATATTCATGTCTCGCTAAGGGATCAAGTGACTTAGTGTTTTTATGGCTTCAGTAGGCTAGCCTGACAGGTTGCACATTAATTAGTAAGGTTACCTGGGAGCTTAAGCTCACACGGTAATATTCGTGTGATAGTTCTTTCACATTTGAACAGTGTCTCACTACTTACACAGTAGTGATCTCTTGACATTCTTCTCAGATTGCTTTTAATAGACTTGTTTCTAAAACTAATTGAACCTGCCTTGAGGGAATGGCCGTTTCTGTTGCCCTGAAGGCAGTGACATTTCTTTGACAGTGACATTTTATTTTCTGGATTGTGATCAAAACCATAAAATGTAACATCTTAACCATCTTCAATTGTACAGATGAGAGATGTTAGTTATAGTCACGTTGTTGTTAAACAGACCTCTCCAGTTTTTACTTCTTGCAAAACCAAAACTCGGTATCATCAAACTCGCTGAACAACTCCCTATTCTCACACCCTGAACCTGGTAATGTCCCCCTTCCCATAAAAAAAACTGGAAGATAAACCCATGGCCTTCACTTTCACACTGAGCTAAGGGCTGCACAGCCCTTTTTTCAGTTCTTTTTTTTTTTTACAGATTTAATACAGGGTCTACAGGGTCTCACTACTTAGACTCATAGTAGTGATTCTCCTGTTTTTAGCCTTTAAGTGCTGAGATTACAGGCCTGTGCCACCACACCCAGACTCAATCACTGTCTCAACCCACTCAAGGGGGTGGGGCAGGCATGGCATGCCTAGGATCGAACCCTGGTCCCTGTGTTGGCTTAAGCAGGTGCTTTAATCCACTGAGCTATCTATCTGGCCGGCCTTTAGAGACTTAATCTTTGATCGTTTTACATTGTGTCTTTTTGTGACTGGCTCATTTCACCTAGCGTAAAGTCCTCAAGGTTCATCTGTTGTAGCAGATGCCAACATTCCTTCCTTTGTGACGCTACCATTCCATTGTACTACATCTTGCTTGTTGAGCCTTGATCAGACCCTTGAGCTACCCCTGCACTTTGATGTTATGACTAATGCTGTTGAGAACATGGGTGGATGGGAATTTCTTTGGGATCCTGCTTTCAGTTCTTGTGTTTGTATAGTCAGAAATGGGATCTTTGGATCTTAGGGTCATTCTTTCTGTTAAGTTTCTCGCGACACTGTACTATTGTCTACAGTAGCTAGCGCAGACAGACGATGAGGTTCCAGATTTCTCTGCAAGATCACCAGAACTTGTCAGGCCCTGTTTCCTGACAGTCAGCACACTAGTGGTGTGGAGAGGAATCTCCTTTGGTTTTTTGGTACCAAAGATTGAACTCAGGACCTTGCGCATGCCAGGCTGGTGCTTATCCTGCTGAGCTATCTCCATCTCATTTGGCTTTGATGTGTGTTTCTGTGGTGACTGCTGACCAAGCATCTTCTCTTTACTTGTTGGCCATTTGTAAATTATCTTTGTTTTTTTTCTTTTTTATGTATTTAGTACAGGGTCTACAGGGTCTCACTATGTAGATTGGACTCCTAGTGATTCTCCTGTTTTCAGCCTCTGGGATTACAGGCACACACCACCACGTCCAGTCTCAATCGCCATCTCAGTACACCCCAGGGGTGGGGCTAGCACAGCACACATAAGCAAACACTTTAGTCTGCTGAGCTATCTGGCCAGCCTTGTAAATCACCTTTGGATGAACATCTATTCCAGTACTTTGCCAATTCTTTCTCCCCCCCCCCCCCCCCCCCGTCTCTCTCTCTGGTACAGGGTCTTTCTACACAGCTTGGACTGATATTGATCCTCCTGTCTCAGCCTCCCCAGTGCTGGGATTATAGGGGTGTGCTACAACACCCGGTTTCAGTGGCCAGCACAGAGGCACAATATTGGTACCAGGGATCAAACTCAGGTCCTTGTGCTTGCCAGGCAGGTGCTTAGACCACTAAGCTATCTCCCCAGCCCCCACTTTGCTAATTTTTAATAATTTTTGTTGTTGAGTTGCGAGAGTTTATCTAGTATTCTGGATATTAACCTCATATTAGCTTAAATGGACAGTTTTTCCCTTGCTCCATAGATTATCTCAGTGATGACAAACTTGCGCGAACTGCAACCCAAAACCCACTTACTCCTCACAGTGTACCAATGCTGCAGCTAAACCTGAATGCTGAGGTTTGAGTTTAGAAAAATCATCTTAGATGTGAGCATCTTCTGTCTTAAAAACACAATCAGAGCGTTCAATGGTGCATTTGGTGTGTTTTTGCAGTTAATGTGACTTTGTTGTTGTGTGCATGCTGATAATTTGTCAAACTTTGGCCCACACATGTAACACTCAACTGTTAATCTGTTTTTTGGGTTTTTTTTTTTTAATGTATTTAGTACAGGGTCTACAGGGTCTCACTATACAGATTGGACTTGTAGTGATCCTCCTGTTTCCAGCCTCCCAAGCACTGTGATTACAGGTGTGTGTCACCACACCCAGTCTCAATCGACATCTCAGTGTACCCTTGGGGCAGGGCCAGCACATCATGCTGGAGATTGAACCCTGGTCCCTGTGTCTGCCTAAGTAAGCACTTTAATACATTGAGCTATCTGGCCAGCCCTTGTTAGTCTGTTTCTTTTTTTTATTTAGTTACTTTTTTATGAATGTATGTTTTAATGTAATGGTAATTTTCTTTCTTTTTTTTTTCCATAATTTTATTGAGAAACAAATAGCAATGAGACAGTTTCAAACCAAATTGCTAGGACAATTTCAATAATTAACACATTGCATACATTCTTCCTAGTGGTT
>NW_004524688.1:5826407-5827473 GCF_000260255.1 Octodon degus
AAAATTAGAATATATTTTTAAAAATAGGCATAAAGAATTATATAGTTCTTATGTTTACACATAAGTCCAAAAATCTAACCATATACAACCTTGAAGCAGGACAGTCCCACAACATTCATTTTCCTGTCTCCTGCCTTCATTCACCACCCCCTTCTTGAACAGTCATTTACCCGAGAGACAGCACAGCAGCAACTGGCATGTCATGACAAGCACCCCGTATTCAGAAGACCAGAATGACAGGCACTCCAAGCGTAAAACTACTATTACAGATTACCATCTTCAGTGCACTTGTTTAGTTCATAGGTATCAGTATAGTTAGTTTGTTTCTTATATCAGATTTTATATAATTCAAAGCTGAAAACAGCTGCTCGCAAGCCTAAAATGATGCAAAGTCAGAAAAATAATCCCAAGTGCTTTCGTTGACTTAAAATTATTTGGCAGAGAATTACACACTTTATATAGCTTTTGTTTGTTTGCTGTTGGGGTTGGGTTTTTTTTTTTCTGGGATTTTTGTTGTATTTTTTGACACAAGATCTTGCTGTGCAGTTCATGCTGGCCTTCTGCTTACTTTGGAACCCAGACTGGCCTGGTGATCCTTCCCCTCAACCTCGAGTACTATAATTATAGGTGTGCACCACCACACCCATCCTGGATTTCATTTTTAGAACTACCAGCTGTGCTACCCTTTGTTATTGCTGAACACTCTTTATCTTCGCAAGTGTTGCACACAGGTCATAAAATTTATTTTTCCAGATAGGACTTTCTTGAAATTCCAATAGCTCCATTTCCAAATTTCTAAAATCTAAACAGTATAAGCAGGAAAGATCAAGTTCACAGTTGGCTTTATCTGGAGAAGTAAATGACAGACTTGTCTTCATCTTATGAAACTGTAAAAATCTGTTAGTAAAATTCTTTGGAGCTGCTCTAATGCTAGAAAATTACTTGTAGATTTTCTTTCTTTCTTTTTTTTTTGTGGTACTGGGGATTGAACTCACAACACTGCACTTGCCAGGCAAGCGTTTATTCTACTGAGCTATCTCCCTGGCCCCACTTGTAGATTTTCTTT
>NW_004524688.1:5829003-5835720 GCF_000260255.1 Octodon degus
GAACCGCGGTCCTTGTGCTTTGCTAAGCTTGTTCTAAGTAGGTGCTTTAGACCACTGAGCCATCTCACCAGCCCCCTGGCCTTAAATCTTGTGACATAGTGGCCTCCATTACAGCATTGTAGATGTCCCCTTTTGTTCTTCCTGGAAGAGATACCAGTTTTATCAGCTTTTCTCTCATGGTGTAACCAAAATTACTTTACGCCTTGGATGATTTACTCCAAGCAAACAAGTAACAGTAACAACTGACTGCCTTTTGTGGGCCAGTGATGAGCTGCTAACATCGCTTACCATGGGCAGGGCTTGACCTTTAACAATATTTCTGCCAAGTGGCATCTCACAGGTGCATTACATAATTTTAATGCTTGTTTGGGAAATGACAAAAAAGGGAATTGCTCCCAGAAAACATGACCATTTTGACAAAAATCTCCATCAGAGAAAGGTGTGCTATGTTTGCTATACACAGTGAAATTTGAAAGCTACCAGCTGTCAAATGGTTTTAGAAAGAGAGTTGAAAAAAACTAAGAGACTGGGGATATTCTCTCAATTTTGCTGTAAGAAATTTCTTTCTACCATACATGGTGGTAGTGCTTGGATACTCCTGTAATCCGAGCACTTGGGAGGCTGAGGCAGGAGGATCACTGCAGCTTGGAGGCCAACCTGGGTTATGCAGTGAGTTCAAGGCAAACCTGAACTACATAGCAAGATCCTGTCTAAAAAAAGACAAACAGGGGCCCGGGGAGATAGCTCAGTAGAATAAGCACTTGGGGCCTGAGTTCACTCCCTGGTTCCGCAAAAAAAAAAAAAAAAAAAAAAAAAAAAAAAAAAAAAAGAGAAAGAGAGAGAGAGAGACTCTTTCCTTTCAGTTTCACCAAGCTGTGCAACACTTTTGTGATTGGTGTCAGGTGCTATTTGACCTTTGACATGCACGTACAACACTTTCATTACACAATGTATGGTGCTGTCCCATTGCATTCAGTCACTCCAAATGATTCTGTCCAGGGCTTTTAAAATTATCTTTTACTATCTGTTTTCAGTTCTCTCTCTCTCTCTCCCCCTTTCTCTCCCTCTCCCCCCCCCCTCTTTTTCTCTCTTTCTCTTTTTTTTTCTGTAGTCATTTTTGGTGTTCAGGACTTGATGCCTACAAAAACATATTGTTTTTTAAAAAATGTATCACCAAATAAAAATCTAACCCGTACCAAAAATAGCTAACACTATTAGTTAATACTAAAAAATTGAATATTCCTTGAATAATAAATTGTGACAGTGATTCTCTGCTGGGGCTCCACTTGAATTTTCTGACCACTAAAACCTGCTCTGAAGAGGGCATCTGAGTATATTTCCTACCTTGTGAGGGCTTCTGCTAAAGTCACAGCATATATATATATATATATATATATCTCCCCACATCCTTGGCACAGTGCACTGACTAGCCATGTAAAAGTTCAGATGAGTCTTGACTAATGAGTCACAGACTGACATCATCACCTGATGCCGCTGTGCCTATCTGAGCATGGGCATGGCCTCTGTGTGTACTGTTATCTGATGCTCGGCTGCTGGGGTAATGCTGAGGTGACTTGGCTCTTCTGCAAACAGAGGGCTCCTGGTACCTGCCGTGGTATGCGTGTGTCTGTCTGTCTGTCTTATGGTGAGCTTTTAAGCTTGGTATGAGCCTATGTATTCATAACAAAGAAATCATTCCCAAATCCAACATCGTGAAACTTACTATATTTTCTCCTCAGGGAATTTTATCGTTTCAGACTTGACATTTAGAACTTTGATCCTTTATTTATTTATTTATTTATTTATTCATTTTTTGAGACAAGGTGTTGCTATGTAGTCCAGGCTGCCCTTAAATGTACTGTGTAGACTCAAACATGCAGCAATCCTCCTGCCTTGGTCTCCCGAATGCTGAGGTTACAGGTGTGCCCCATTTTGTGCTCAGTTTGAGTTAATTTCATATGTGGTATTGGTAGGGTCCAGCTTCATTCTTATGCATGTGGAGACTGGTTTCCCCTGCCCTGCTTGTTTAGGAAATTGCTCTTCCCTGCTAGGTGGGAAGGGAACAGGGAGGCCACCCAGGTGCTGGTCCCTCATAGTTCCTGCTTCTCTGTGACTGCAGCCCTCAGGTGCTGGCTGAGTGTGTTGGAGGAAACCCTTTGGCTGGAGGGCTGTGTCCTGTGCTGCCCAGGGAAGAGACATGGCAAGCATTTGCATCTGTACCTTCTGCTGTTGCCAGGATTGTATGGAGAACATAAATTGTCAGAAAAGTGGTTCTCGCTGTGGACATATTGTGCAGTCCTCTGCAGGCCTCTGTTGGACCCTGTCCTGGAGTGGGCTCACACATCTTTACCTGAGGTACACAGCCATCCTGGGGAGTAGAAGGTTGGGCTGTCCAGTTGCTCCAGGAGCCTCAGAGGACAAGGAGTTGTTTCCCCATGTTTCTGAGCCCTTCCACCAGAGTAGAGTGGGAGGTTAATAGGAAGCATCTCTGCTTGTAGGCCTGCTAAGACTTGCAGTGTTTCTTAGTCCGCAGCTTATTTCACTGAGTCGGCTTCTTGGTATGGTGCAGCGTCCTGAGGATGCCAGTTGACATTCCCACAGGTCTGGAACGTGTATGCATAGTAGCTGGTGCCATGCTTGCTTCTGTTGTTACTGGGATGTAAATGGGATTAAACATAAGATACTGATTCTGACAATCTTGCTTGTTTAAGTTGGAAAATAAACATATTAATGTATTCAAATTGTCTTTTTAAAATTATCATTTCAGAATTTTTAGAAGGAGGAGTTGGCCATGTGGAAATGTTATTTCGCTGCAACTATTTGGCTTTAGTTGGTGGTGGAAAAAAGCCAAAATACCCTCCCAACAAAGGTAAAGTAGCTACACCACTGAGAACCTCCTTCGCTGCCTGGGGGTGGGGGGGTCTCTGAACATTGTAGGCCACCTCCATTAGTGGTCGTGTGTGGCCTGTTCTTGTGGTCCAGTGAGGTTTAAGGATAAGAAGCTTGGAGGAAGTGTCCAGGGAGACTGACCGTGGCATGGTTGGCCCTGCTGTGTGCCATTCTGGGCTTGGAGGGCTTCAGGTGAGGATGGAGCCACCGACCAAGGAACACTAATCCAGTAGCCACATAGAGCAAAAAGCCAGCATGGTGGCCAGGGAGTGGTTCTTGGTGTGTGATGCTGTGTCTACAGTCCAGTCCTTGTAGGGCACAGAGTGGGATGGGCTTTCCTAACCCTGTTGCAGGCTCTGCATCTGTGCAGCATGTCCCAGTGCTCTGCTGAGGGGAAAGGCCCAGAGAGGAAAGCAGAACCTGGGCCACAGGGCTGCTGAGTGGGAAGCAGATGAGCTGACTGAGGTCCTCAATGCCAGGTGAGAATGGGCCTTGGAGAGACAGGCCATCAGTCCATGGTGGGCATGCAGTGTCCTTGAGGCTATGTGAGCACGTGAGGAGATACAAGAGGTATGGGAGCACTGTTCACAGGAAAGATAAGAGGAAGCAGGCACACACACCTGCCGGTGCTGTGGCTACAGGCAGAGGAGGCTGCTGCCTGTACTAGCTGAGTGACCTTTGTGCTTTGGAGTAGACCTTGGTGGCTGGTGGAGATAGCTGGAGACAGGAAGGCAGTGAGGGAGGAAACAGGAGTACGAGGATGGCGAGGCCACACTGAGGCCACCCCTTGGGGCAGATAGGTTAACCCAGGAGCAAAGAAGCTGGTGCTCGCCTGAAGCAGGGTGTGTGCTTAGCCCCCAGGAGGCCTGGGTCTTTATGGCACTGCAGAGGAAGGGTCCTGTGCAGAAGGGTTGGCCTGGGGACTTGCCACACCTTGGCCCCAGGCGCACTGTTGGCAGTGGAAGGCACGCAGGTGATATTAGCACTGACACCTTTTCTTTTGGCTGTAGCCTAAGCACCTAGAATGAAAAGGTAGGATCCTGTAGGATGTGGTGGTGCCTGCCCTTACTTACTCCAGCAGTTGGGAAGCCTGAAGCAGGAGGATTGCAAGTTTGAGTCCCACCTGGGCAATGCAGTGAGACTCTCTCAAAATAAAAAAGTAAAAAGGCTTGGAATGTAGCTCATTGTGAAGATTCTGCATTCAATCCCCAGTAATAAAAAGAAAAGGAAAGAGATTATTGGCAGGTAAGAGAATAAAAGAGCCCGGGACATAGCTCCGTAGCCTAAGTGCCTGCCTGGCAAGCACAAGGTCCTGAGTTTGATCCCTGGTACTACAAAAACAAACAACAAAAAACAAGCAATAAGAAAATAAAAGAGCCAGTTTGAGATTCTAGAACCTGGGTCTGTCTGGGCATTCCACAGAGTGAGCACATCTCCCAGCACAGGCTCCTGGAGCAGAAGGGGCTTAGCATGGTCCTGGGGTCCTGCTCCGCCGGAGCTTCCTGGTCTTGGAGAATTGGGCATTCCTGAGGAAAGAGAGCTGGAAGGCAGGCAGTGAGGACCTGAGAGCTCCTCCCTGGGCTCAGCCGTGCCCATTGTAGGTAGGGACATGGGCCTTTCAGACTCTCTCAGAGTTGCTGTTTGTCCTAGATAACCTCTTACTCTTATTAAAAACATAAGTTGTTCCAAGTATTCACGTGTGGTATTTCATAGTTGTAATCCTAGATACTTAAGAGGCAGAGGCAGGTGGAGTGGTACATGCCTGTAATCCCAGCCCTCGGGGGACTGAGGCTGAAGGTTCGCTGAGTTCAAGGCTAGCTGGCAGTACATAGGAAGACCTTGCCTCAAAAAAGAAACCAAAAACAAAAATACAGTGCTGCTGCTGAGGGCCATCCAGTGGAAAGGCAGGCTCAAGATAAACATGACACTGTGTCCTCACTTTATTCATCAGACCTGGCTGGCACCTGTGATTCTGACTCCTACCTAAAAGCAAAATGACCATGAAAGGTAAAACATTTTCAGTTGATTCAGAGCACTGAGGCATCCATAACAGGGATGTATAGACAGAAGTGGCAAGAGTGATAGGACAGGTATGCAGAGCAAGAGCGAGTATCACGAGAGGGCTTCATGGCAATGTGTGAACACTGCAAAGCTCAGAGGGAGTCAGGGCAGGCAGCCACCCAGCAGGGCTCAGTGAAGGTAGATCCTTGTCACTCCACACCTGTCAGAGTCTGCATGCGGTGCACACAAAGAGCACACCCAGGGACAGATCTGTGCTTCCCTTTGTACCTGCTGGTGTGGATGTACCTGCTGTTCCACACTTGGTGTGGGACAGTAGAGCTGTGTGTATGTGGAGGGGAAGTATGCACAACTCCCTGCACGTTCCTTTTTTTGGGGCTGGGCACAGGGTCCCACTTGTATAGTTCAGACAAGTTGAGCAAGTTGAACTCACTAGGTTTCCCAGTCTGGTATCAAACCTTATGGTGATCAACCCTTATGGTCTCCGCCTCCTGAGTGCTGGGATTACAGGCATGCATCACCACAATTAGCCTGGGGAGATAGCTCAGTGGCCTAAGTGCCTGCCTGGCAAGTGCAAAGTCCTAAGTTCAATCCTTAGTACCGGGGAGAAAAAAAAAATTATTATGAGCGTAAAACTTCTCTAAATTTTTTTAATGTATTTGGTACAGGGTCTCATTACGGAGCTCAGATTTGTAGTAATCCTCCTGTTTTCAACCTCCCCAGCACTGGGATTACAAGGGTGTGCCACCACGCCTGCTCTCTGCTGCAGGCTCAGTGCGCCTGGGGGTGAGAATGGCACAGATTGTGGTGTGAGGGATCAAATCCTGTGCTTGCCTCAGTCGGCACTTAGTCCACTGAGCATCTCACCAGCCCAATTTGATTTTTTTTTTTTTTTTTCGGGGATTGAACTCAGGCCCTTGTGCTTGCCAGGGAAGCGCTTATTCCACTGAGCCATCTCACCGGCCCCTCCAATTTGATTTTAATGTTGTTAGGTTGTACCAAAAAGTACTTAAAAACCTATTAGAAAATTGCCTTTTTTGTTCTTGTTTTCTTTGAAACAGGATCTCTCCATGTAATGCAAGCTGGCCTTAAACTCACTCATGTAGCCCAGGCCGGTCTCAAGCTCTCAGTCTTTCTTCCTCAGCCTTCCAAGTGCTAGGATTAAGATGCACACCACCATGCCATGCAGACACTGTATTTTTTATTCTATTTTGTAAAGACACATGAAGAAGGACTTCTAGAACTTTAGAAAGTGGCAAGAATGATGATACTAGTACTTTTAAGCTGTGGAACTGAGTGGAATAATACAAAGTATAAAAAGAGATTAAGGGGCTGGGGAGATAGCTCAGTGGCCTCAGCACCTACCTGGCAAGCACAAGGTCTGGAGTTCCATCCTCAGTGCTGCCTGCCGTGCCAGCCTCGAAACTGGGAGTAGTGGCATGGAAGGTGGGCATGGTGGTGTAATCCCAGCATGGGGAGGCTGAGGTAGGAGGATTCCTGCAAGCCTGAACTGTGTAGTGAGACCGTGTGTCAAAAAGAAAAACAGATAAGGGGGCCTAGGAGATAGCTCAGTAGAATAAGCGCTTGCCTGGCAAGCTCAAGGGCCTGAGTGCAATCCCTGATTCCACTAAAAAATAGGGCTGGTGAGATGGCTCAGTGGTCTAAAGCACCTACTTAGAACAAGCTTAGCAAAGCACAGGGACCACGGTTCAATCCCCCAGCGCCACATGCCAGCCAGCCCTGCCCCCTGGTGGGCTGAGCTGGACACACACACACACACACACACACACACACACACACACACACACA
>NW_004524688.1:5835843-5855347 GCF_000260255.1 Octodon degus
TTTTTTAATGAAACTGGGGGTTGAACTCAGGCCCTTGCGCTTGCCCGGCAATCGCTTATTCTACTGAGCCATCTCCCCAGCCCCCCATGTATGTGTTCTTATAAATGTATTTTAGAAATGAAGCATTAAAATATGTTTCTTTCCTGTTTGGATAGCTGATTCTATTTAATGCTGAATGATGTCCCATATCTACTCACTGGGCTGGGAAGGGCTGAGATTAAGTGTGCATGCGCATGTATAAGTGTGTGCTTATATGAGTGTGTGCATGTGTGCACACAAGTGCACTCTTGAGCGCCTGCTATACTGGGTGCACTCTGCTGCCATTGCAGTGATGATCTGGGATGACCTCAAGAAGAAGACCGTCATTGAGATCGAGTTCTCCACGGAGGTCAAAGCAGTGAAGCTGCGACGAGATAGGTTAGTTTCATGTCCTTGTCCATGGGTTGGTTGTTCCACATTCCCACAGGACACTGCAATGCTTTTCTGTCACAGAAAAATCATTTTCAGAAATGCTGTGTTAAAATGTTAGGGACGCTAGCTAATGACCATCACATCCAGAGCTGATGGAAGAAGGTGGGATCTCAACTGGCCTTGGGGCCAGAGGATGATGTGGCCTGCAGGGATGACCTCTAGGAGAGCCCGGAAGGGACCCAGAGTTGGTGTCAGTTTGGCATTGCCAAGTGCTGGAGAGGGTGAGAGAAGTGTGGAAGCCCTGCTGTGTCTCTGTCCCTGCCGGTGTCAGTGGTCTCTTCACAGGCTTTCTTCCTACTGACTTCAGAATGCTTTTCCTATCAGTTGTGAGGACGTGGGAACAGCCTGAGGACTTGGTGCTTGGGAACTGAGAGCTGGGGGACTGGGCTAGCGCTGAGCGCAGAGCTGTGGAAAGCCCTTGGTAGCACAGAAGCTTGAACCAAATCAAAGATCTGCTTGCAGACTGTTCTTAACAATGAAGATCTCTATAAGAATATGAAAGTATGATTTGTAGCTATGCATGGAGCTGTGCCCTGTAATCCCAGCACAGGCAGGTAGATCATTGTGAGTTCAAGGCCAACATGGACTACATAATGAGACCGTGTCTCAAATCAATTAATAATAAAAATACAAATAAGTAAATGGCTAGGGTAGTAGTTTTAGTATAAAGGAAGGAAGGTGGGTTTCATTTGGTTCTTCCATAGGCAGTGTTCTCTGAGGCTGACCTGGGTCAAGTTTGAGCCCCCCCCAGCATTGCCCTAAGACACATGCCACCTGGTTGCATCTGTGTCCAACTTCCAAAGGCCCCTTGCTTTGGGTCTTACTCAAAAACAGCTCTTTCTGTATATGGTATTTCCAATAATTCTGAGTTTCAAAAATGATAACAGATATCATAGGTTAGGCAGGGTAGTGCACACCTGTAATCCCAGCACTCAGAAGACCGAAGCAGGCGGATCTCATGAGTTAAGGCCATCCTGGACTACATTGTGAGACCGTGACTCAAGAAATGGAAAAGAATGGGAATCTCAAAATTCTATGTTTCACCATTTGTGGCATGGAACTCTGATCGTCTTTTCTTTGCAGAATTGTGGTTGTCTTGGACTCCATGATAAAAGTGTTCACATTCACACACAACCCTCACCAGCTGCATGTCTTCGAGACCTGCTATAACCCTAAAGGTGAGCACCTTGAGGGTGGGTGGCAGTGGGTGGCTGTGAGGCTCCAGGCTGTCCTAAAGGAGGTGTCTGCGCTGCAGCACTGTGGTGGGGTGGGGCGGGGCATGCTTTGCCCCCAGGAGAACTTGGAGTTGCTGCCAGCTCTGGCCCTCCATGACTCTGAGCTCTCTGGATCCATAGTGCTGAAGCCACACTTTGTGCCACAACTGAGAGCTGCTTCCTGTGCTTCCCCACCCATCCTGAATCCCCAGATTTCAATCCCAAGACCTCAAGGGGGCCCCCAAAGCACACCAAGTCCTCAGGCCACACCCTGTGTTGGAGCACACAGCGTTGAGTCTGAGCTTAGCATTTTCTTCCTTGCCTCCAGAATTAGAAGCTTCTGAGGCCAGCTATCTTGTGATATAAATTAAGTAACTCACATGAATCTTGCTATGCTGCCCAGGCTGGTCTTAAACTCTTGGGCTTAGTAATCTTCCTGCCTAGCCTTTCAAGTAACTGAAACTACAGGTGTGCCACTGTGCTGGCTGTGTTTAACTTTTCATAGTACAGGGGGCCGTCTGTGTTCACTGCTTGGATAGTTTGCCAGTATACCATGCAGTCATGTGTTCATCATTGTGATCAAATAAATACCTAAGAAAAACAGCCTGGAGGAGGAAAGGCTTGTGTTGGCTCATACTGGAGGCTTCTGTCAGCCAGCTGTGTGGCTGTCAAGGCTGTGGTGAGGCAGAAGCTTCTGGTGGAAGGATATGGAACAAAGCTGCTTACCTCAGGACAGCCAAGGATGCACACCCTGAGAGGCCAGGCCGTTGCCGGGCCACTTCCAGTAGTGCCTTTGCAGGAGGATTAGGGACCTGAGCACCTTTTCATACACTGTTGGTCCACATATCTTGTGTGAACTGACCTTTTTGGAGGATAGCACTGGAGATGGAACAAAGGGCCTAACACTGTGCTATTTCCCCTGCTCTTTTTATTTTTTTATTATCTTTTCTTTTTTTTATAATTAATTTTATTGAGAAAAAAATAGCAATGAGACAGTTTCAAAACAGGTTAGTAGGACATTTACAATAATTAATCCATAGCATATTGTTGTCTTCCTGGTAGTTATTCATCATACAAGAGCCAGAATGATATCAAAACACTATTAGTACAAATCTTCTCATTGAACTAAGAGAAAGTAGCTGTATATCTATCCTATTTTGTATATACAGATATATGTGTGTGTATGTGTGTGTGTGTATTTTTTTTTTCACTACAAAATGATTCTTCATTTATAGCCCCCTTTTTTGTTTAATTTTGTCAGAGATGGGTATTCCATTTTATTCCATTCAAATAAAATGGAACTCTATTATTTACTTATTTATTTATTTTGAAGTACCAGGACTCAGGACCTTGCACTTGCCAGGCAGGTGCTTATTCTACTGAGCTATCTCCTTGGCCCTTACCCTTTTTAATTTTTTTATTTTGAGACAGTGTCTCAGTAAGTTGTGCCTGCAAGATTTTTTTTTTTTTTTTTTTTTTTTTTTTTTGGTACCGGGGCTTGAACTCAGGACCTTGCACTTGCCAGACAAGCACTTATTCTACTGAGCTATCTCCCCAGCCACCACAGATACAAGATTTGAACTCAAAATTCTCTGAGCTCAGCCTTCTAACGTCCTGGGACTATATGGAGCATGCCTGTGTCTGCCCTCATTTCTTTCCTTTTTTTCTTTTTTTTTTTTTTTGGTGGAATGGGGGATTGAACTGAGGCCTTTGCACTTGCCAGGGAAGCCCTTATTCCACTGAGCCATCTCCCTGGCTCCCTGCCCCCATTTTTTAACTAACTGATTGTGGTCTTCTTATAAAGTTCCACCTGAATTCTGGGTAGAGCCTTCATCTGACAGACTTCTGTGTTTTATTCTCAAAGTCTAGTGTTAGATCTTCCAGCTTAGGTTAACTTTGGATTTTTTTTTGGCTGGCTTAGGCTGCCTTAAGGGTGGATCTGGTAAAAGCATGGGGAGCTGGGGATCAAACCGTAGTCCCCTGTGCCTGATTGGGTTTGCCCCAGCAGGCACTTAAACAACTGAGCTAACCAGCAAGCCCTCTAGGTTAACTTTTTGTATGTAAGATGAAGGCCCAGGTTCTCTCCTGCCTCCCATATTACTTTAAAGACCTTTTTTGCATTGAATTACTTTCGCACTTTTGCATTGACCAGTTAGGTTTTTTCTGGATGCTTGAGTTCTCCTTCCCAGTCCCACCTGGCTTTGTACTCCCCACCAATGCATCCAGTTGTGCTTTGCTGTATGCCTCAGGGCGCTGGTCTGTGTTCTGGGCCAAGCCATTCTGCTCTGGTTTCTTGAAATCGGACTGTTACTCATGTAGTCTTGTTCCAGGAGTCCCTGCATCCTCATCCTTTGTTTTCCTTTGTAGCTCTCAGCTTTGTCTGCTGAGTTGTTGGTAGTAGCTGCTGACTGTAGCAAAGGGCAGTGCTCTGTCCTATGGCCTTGTGGCCAGGGACGTAGGGTCCTCCAGAGCAGGGCTTGTGCATCTTTTGCTATATGTACCTGTTAGCATGTACTTGGGATCTCTTAGGGGTTTTGTTTGTTTTGGTTTTTTGAAATGGTCTCACCATGTAGCTCAGGCTGGGTTCAAACTCATAGTGATCTTCCTGCCTCAGCCCCCCAAGTGCTGGGATTATGGGCACGCACCAGCATGCCTGGCTTTAAACTATTTTTTATAGTTATTTTTCTATTTGTATGGGGGTGGGACATGCTGGTGATTGAACCCAGCAGTGTTGTATCACTGAACCACATCCTTAGCCCTTTTTTACTTTAAAAATTTTTTTTAATCTTTTATGCAAGGTCATGAGTTCAATCCCTGGTACAATAAATAAATAAATAAATAAATATTTTATTTATTTATTTGGTATAGGGTCTGACTACACAAGTTGGACTCAGTGATCCTCCTGTGTCAGCCTCCCCAGTGCTGGGATTATAGGCATGTGCCACCACACCTGGTTTTGGTGGCTGGCAGGGCACTGCATGCCGTACTAGGGATTGAACATGGGTCCTTGTGCTTGCCCGGCAGATGCTTAGACTGCTGAGCTCCCAGCCCTTTCTTTTAATTTTGAGCCAGGATTTTTCTAAATTGTCCAGGTAGCACTTAAATTTGGGACCCTCCTACTAGGATTACAGGCATATGCTACCATAACCAGCTTGGAGCAGTTTGTATATTTTGTAGTATGGTAGTGCGTTCTCAGTAGCTGATATCACAAAAGACAGATGTCATTCTATTCAATAATCAGTTGTTCAGAGAATGTGTTTCCATTTGTGAGAGTGTCTCATGGGTGGTCGCTTTGTTCCTGATATCGTTTACAATCAGAAGTCCTTAAGTTGACTTTGTTATTATGATAAAAATGTATACTAAGAAGATAATCATTCTTTTCTGAACAAAAAGGTTTTGGTTGTGAGGAATCAGAGTTTTGGCCCAGTATCAGCTGCTGATGGCTTCCTCTGTCTCTGTTCAGGCCTCTGTGTCCTGTGTCCCAATAGTAACAACTCCCTCCTGGCCTTCCCGGGCACCCACACGGGCCATGTGCAGCTCGTGGACCTGGCCAGTACTGAGAAGCCTCCCATGGACATTCCTGCTCACGAGGGTGTCCTTAGCTGCATCACCCTAAACCTGCAGGGAACAAGAATTGCCACTGCCTCCGAAAAAGTAAGTGTGAGCCCCTCAGGGGCCTGGGTAGGGTGACATGTGGCTCCCGGCTGTCTAACTGTTCGGTCCCCACAGCCCGGGTTCTGCAGAGCACAGGAGAGATGAGTGAGTGCCACTCATTCCTGTGCTTCTGTTGCAGCAGGCTGGTGACTGCGTGCTGTCCTCTTGTCACCTCTGGAGGGTACCACAGTGGTCTGCTACAGTGCTGTGTATGCCTGATGGGTAGAAGTACTGCTTTGTAAAATATTGATTACCTCGGTGCCTTCAACCTGAATTAATTTGGATTTTGAAGCAAGAAAATTGAATCATCTTACTATCATTCATATAAGCCTCCAAGCCCAGGCTATTTTTAGGGAATCAGAAATGGCGGCATGGCTGTGTGCATTGGGTGTGGGCCCGGGGGTGCAGGCCAGCCTCTGCATATGTATGGGACCAAGCAGAGGATGGGCCTGCTCTTCGGAGTGCTGTTCAGAATGTTGCTGGCTTAGCAACAGCTATAATTGTACATAAACTCATGAACATTGTCTCTTGAGTACTTTTGCTCTTACTCTCTCCCTTAGACTCTCCTTACCCCTGAAGCCCCTTGCTATAATCAAAGCCCCTCCCACATCACAGTGTCTTTGTACACTCACTGGTGTTCAAGGGCTTTTCAGCTTCATAGCAGTCCAGAAGCATTCGACTTCAGAAGCCTTTGCATTTTGGTTGTTTCTGGGCTAGCGATGCACGATACAGTATTTTCTGGTGGTGCTAGGCAGAGCAGTGATTCTGGGACTGAAGCACGTTCTCTCCCATGGCCCATTGCTGACATTTGTGGCAGGCAGGCTGTGGCATTGGAACACTAGGTGTGTCCAGTACAGTGTTCATTTCTAGGTTACTCAGAGCTTCAGGGGCATCTGTAAAACATTTTACAGCAAAACCATCCTCTGAGAAGTCCTCCCCACACCCCCATGAGAGATTCCTACTGCACTAGGGCCAAGACTAGGTTTCTTACTTTAGTGGAAATTTAATTGAACTTGCTGCTCTGTACAAAAGGGGTAGGCGGAAGTGGGGATTGAACTCAGGCCCTTGCGCTTGCCAGGGAAGTGCTTATTCTACTGAGCCATCTCTCCAGCCCAATTTCTCTTTCTGTAGCTAAGGATGCTTCATGTTAAGTGGTAAATACAGCTGTGAGTCCTTCCTGAGTCTTGGCATCATATCTCCCATTACGCAGGATCATGACACTGCTTTTCTGACAGCAGGTGGGGGTCTGACTTCGGGTGGCTTTCTGCAGATGGCGCCTATCTTGCGAGGGAGGCAGGCATGGGGCCTGGGCCTTTTCCTAGAGTGCCAGCCACAGGGTGGGTGTCTGTTTCAGTCAGGCATCATTCCCCACCCATGCTGTGCCCTGCCAGTCTGTGGGACTAAGCTACCAGTGTATTCTTGGGTCTGTGGCAGCCCTGTGTGGTGGGGAGTTTGGGAAAGGGTCTACGGGCCAGGGGGCCTGTGAGTACAAATCATCTCAAAGACTCGGGAGTTGTGAATCGCTGATAATAAAACACTTCACTGTTTTTCAAAGGGGACCCTTATAAGAATATTTGATACTTCATCAGGGCATTTAATCCAGGAGCTACGAAGAGGATCTCAAGCAGCCAATATCTACTGGTAAGGACATATAGCCTGACCCTGACAGCTGCTAGGTGGGCGGTTTCGGCTCTTCTTGCTGTTACTGCATTTTACTTTATATTATATGGTGTGTACATAAAAGGAGCAGAAAGCCGGGATGGGGGCTTGTCCCCGTGATCCTTACTACTCCAGAGGCTGGGCAGGAAGATTGCAATTTCAAAGCTTACCCAGCCAAATTAGCAAGACTGTCTCAAATAAGAGCTGGGAGTGTAGTTCACTACCTTGCCTGGCATGCATGTGCCCCAAGGCTCAGTCTCTGATGCCACCATAAATCCTTAGCAGACCACTGTGGTTGCCTGATGTGGGCTCAGCACCCCGCCTGGGCACTCATCCTTTGCTGGCTTGAACTCATCCTTATACCTCATTCCAAGTTGGTTTCTGTAGCATTTTAAAACGAAGGCTAGAGGCCTTGCTGGCTGGCCCTTAATCTCTTGGCCAATGAGTTCTGAGATGGACTGGTCTGTGGTCCCACAGGTCTGCAGTGCTGATGTGCAAGAGCCCAGCCTGGGGCTCCCCACCAATGCTGGCTGGTATGTGGGATCTTGGCTTCCGGTGCCAGGGCTCTGGGTCTGGAGGCTCGGCTCACAGACACATGGGGCCAGTGCCCAGCCCTGGAGCAGCCTGGGCTTGCCAGTCTCTTTCCCTGAGCCTCACGCCTAGGCTCAGACTGAGAGCATCAAGTCCTGGCTTGCAGCTCAACCCTGGCCTAAGGGTACAACTATGGGCAAATGGCAGAGAGGGCCTTTCTTGAAGTACCACCTTAGATCAGGACTTGGAGGTCTTGAGGAGTGAACTTATATGGGGTGCTATGCGTGTCATGCCTGTTCTTGGGGTCCCCACAGAGCCCAAACTTTATCTCATCTTTTCTGCAGCATCAACTTCAACCAGGATGCCTCCCTCATCTGTGTGTCCAGTGACCATGGCACAGTGCACATTTTTGCAGCTGAGGACCCAAAAAGGAATAAGCAGTCTAGGTAGGTTCTAGGCCTATTGGCAGGGAAGAACCTGGAGGAACAGGGTTGACCCCTGCTTCAGTTTGGCAGGGCTGGAGTCTGTCACAAAGATGTGTGGTGAGCACTCAGTCTTTCTGGGTGATGGTTCACATCCGTGTTGGGGACCCTGATGGCAGAAGAGGCCTACCGGTGGGGCTGCTGTTATTATAAATCCATTTATAGCCAGGCAGGGTGGCTCACACATGTAATCCCAGCATTCAGGAGGCTGAGGCAGGAAGATTGCCACAAGTTTGAGGCCATCCTGGGCTACATAGTGAATTTAAGGCCAGCCTAAATGATGGCCCTCTTTGAAAAAACCAAATAAAAACAACAAACCTCAGTTTTTCTGTAAGTAAAAGTTTTAAAAAGATAGAATTGAAATGATTCAGTCCAAAATTATTTTAGAGCACTTTAGTATTTTTAATAGCTCTCTGGGTTTAAGCAGGTAATGCTGTTCTTTCTTTTCTCCTTGTTTTTGTAGTCTGGCATCCGCCAGCTTCCTTCCAAAATACTTCAGTTCCAAATGGAGTTTCTCCAAGTTCCAGGTCCCCTCGGGCTCTCCCTGCATTTGTGCCTTTGGGACGGAGCCAAATGCGGTCATTGGTAAGTGGCTTCCTAGGAAGAGCAGTGCCCTGGCGGGTGGGGACTGTGAGCCACACGGCACTCAGCTCAGAGCCTAGTGCGTGCAGCCCTGGCCGACACAGCGTCTCTTATCCTAGCCATCTGTGCCGACGGCAGCTACTACAAGTTCCTGTTCAACCCCAAGGGCGAGTGCATCCGGGACGTGTACGCGCAGTTCCTAGAGATGACCGACGACAAGCTGTGACACTAGCCCTGAGCATCCAAGTGCCAGCTGCCCAGTGCCCTGCAGACCCCTGGGGCTGGTGCCAATGCCCAGGACCTTGGGGAGCGGGGGCTAGGAGGGACTGCTCAGGACTTGGGTATCAAGCCATCGAGGCTGTCTGCCTTCTTGAGAAAGGCTCCTGTTTCCTGAATTAAAGAACCATCACCAAGGCACTGCAGACACTCAGTGGCCCACCCGCCGCCGCCACCTTTTAGTTCAACTGTGACATTAGTATTAGTGGCTCCACCCACCGCATCCTCACTCTGGCAGAGACTTCTCGGCAACCTGGGGACAGCACAGTGGAGCCCGTCTTTGCACCGACCCCCTGGCCCCTGAGCTGTGGGGCAGCGAGCAGGTGTGTCCTGGCAACGCAGTGCAGCCCAGACCAGGTTCCCAAAGTGAGAGCCACCCGCCCACACCCGCGACACATGCTGCAGCCCTGTGGCAGCAGTGGGAGGGAGGCACAGAGGGCCCCAGTGAGCAGAGTACTGGTTCTTGTTCCAGGAAGGAGCATGACTGTGGGTTTCCCAGTTAAATCTGGGTTCAGGCAGTTCGCTCGTGACGTGTAGGGAAGAAAATAGTGCATAGACAAGTGGAAAATTAGTTAACAAAAAACACCATCCCTTAATTCGAAGGGCTCTTCCCCAGAGCTAGCCACATGTCCTGGGGACCTCTGTGTGGGGACAGCTTTAGCTGCTGCGTCCACCCCTTGCCGCCTCCCCAGCATTATGAGTAGCTGCACACTAACATTTTGAGGATGAAAGGCACGTACCGTTTCGAAGAATCTGGTAACTCAGGCTCTGGGTTCCACGTTGTCCGTGCTCCTTGAGGTAAATATTTTCCTTCAGTTAGCTTGAAAGAAGCTTCATGGTTTTGATTTCAGGCTGCACATATTTACAGTCTGCATCGCGGCAGGTCTGCAGCCTGCCATGTCCTTGCTGTTATGTAACCGACTAACTTCCCACGTGGGTTTTGATGTCGAGGATGCATGTTGCCTTTACGTGTATTTAATCATGAAATTTAATTTTGCACTTATTTGTACGGTTTCTTTTAAATAAAAGTGACTAATTTTGTTGTATTCTGTACTGTGAAGAACGGGGCAGCACGTTATGAAGGCAGACATTGCTCTCCTTGTTTTGAGAGTCTGTTTGGATAGTAGTTGTCAAGACGGTGATGTCATCACAGGACATGAGCCAGGGCCTCCTGCCACCATGCTGTGTGAGGCGTCGCCTCGGAGAGGGCCCAGCGGTGGGAGTAGAAGCCGCAGGCAGCGTCTGTGTGGGTCCCACAGAGGGCAGGGCAGAGCAGAACGTGGTGATGCGTGGGCAGGCTCCCTGCCTGTCTCCTCCTGCCACAGAGGTGCCAGCCTGCCACTGGGTGGGAAAATGGGGTGTGTGACACGTGGACACCCATGTTGGTCTGTTTCCCTTCATTGGTGACCCTTATTTTCTTGGACAATAAAGAGCTGTCTTTCTAGGTCAGGGGAGCAGAACGGTCCTTTACATTCATGTGATTTCCAGCACGTGGTTTCCCCAGTATAGTCTGGTACAGAGGACAGATGTGCAGTAGCAGAGCGAACGAGGGGTACAGGGGTCTCTCAGGGCGGTGCTGGCGTGGGACAAGGGACCCTGCCGAGCTAGGCAGTCCCTCGTGGCAGCCTCCCTGGTCACCCACAGCCCACACTGGTCCATCAGCCCCTGAAGTTGGTGTCGGCTGTGGTTTGTCCCTCAGTGTGTCCTTCAGGCTGCTACACCTCCTGGAGACATCGTGCACAAGACAGGAGAAAGTCCTACTGGCGGGCTGTCCAGGTAGGCCTCTACCTTCTACGTGTGGTCCTCTGATGCCTGCCTTGCCCCCTGCTGCTGCCCTGTGCAAGATGGTGGCTCTGTGTGGACCTTGTCCCCTCCCCTCCCCTCTCCTCTGGCCAGTAGCACTGGGCTCCATAGCCTTGTTCAACCAAAAGGGTTTTTTTTTTCCAAAAGATTTTTTGTTTTGTCTTTTTGTGGGGTTTTTTTTTTTTTTGTGTGTGTGTGTGTGTGTGTCTTTTTGAGATAGGATCTCACTATGCAGTTCAGGATGGCCTTGAGCTCTCTTTGTAGCCCAGGCTAATTTCAAGCAGTGGTCCTCCAGCCAAAGGTTTTCATGTTGTCTTTTCTCTCTACAGCCACCTCATGCTTGGGTACCAGAGACAACTTGAGGCGGCCTTCACCGCTGGGCAGTTCTTTCATGTGTCAGCTTGTGTCGTGGCAGTTTCACATTTGAAAATGGACTGGACAGTATGTAGGATCAGCCAACAAAATGTGTATTCCTTCTAAACTAGAGAACACAGGAAAATACAGTAGTACCTAAGCTCACAGACTTCATCTGTTCTATGATTTTGGAAAAGATGGTCACGTGTCTTTGTTTGAGAGAGATGTTCCCTAAGGTAGAGTTTACAAACAAAAATAAAACGGCCAAATGTGGGCAGGGGATGTAGCTCAGCAGTATAAGTTCCTGCCTGACAAGTGCAGGGTCCTGAGCTAAATCCTAGGTACCACAAAATAACCTGCCAAATGTTTATCTGCAACCCAAATTATTTGAAAATAAAAGCATTCTTGAACCAAGGGCCCACTGGCCATCACTGCAGAGAATCCCCTGTGCTCACACCACCAGAGAGGACTTGCACCACTGGGTGTGAGATGTACAATTTTAGTGTTAAGGTCCTGCTTTTTAAGTTTTTAAACTCAAAAGACACCACGACCTGCTTCAGCTGCCCAAGCATATGAATTTGTATTTGCTGTTATTTAAAAGGAATCTGCACACATGCAGATTCACAAACTTGTCTGGTTACCACACTGGACTTGGGGATTGTGGATCAGGACTTTGAATTGAGTCCAAACCTGCCACCTCTCCATGTGAGACTGCTCCTGCACCTGGAGCTTCCTCACGGTCCCACTAGGACCTAACTGCTTTGGGCAGTTAGGGGGGGCGGGATTTGGAATACACGGTGTGATGGAAGTGCACAGTGAATGTTTAAATTTATTATTTAAAAAACACTGCCACTTTGATTACGCTGATCCCATTATCCTTGCCACTTTCTGAAGCCGTTCCTAAAGTGCACTTTCATGAGTGTCTTTATGAGGTGTGGTCAGAGATACAGGGACCGCTGTTGCATGCGGCCCAAGGGTCAGAACAGCCACGAAAGGGGAGTATTCTGCGCCAACTCAGGACACTGGCAGCCAGGACAGCCCCTAAACGCTCATGGAGCCAGGCTCTGACGGAGCCAAGAGGCGTTCTCAGGCTGGGGCCACCGCAGCAGGCGGGCAGCTGATTGTGTCAGACGGCTTTTCTGCATCCGAGAGATGGTTGCGTTTATCTTTTCTGTTAATTTTTTTCATCTTCAGCTGACTCCCATTCTGAGAAAGAGCCACTTGGTTATGGCATAGTCCTGAAAGCTGCTGGATTTGCTTGCTGATAATACTTGAGGGTTGGTTTTCGTTTGGGGCATAAGAGACACTGATTTGTAGTTTCTCATCTTTGTCTTACTGTTGTATCTTGGGTTTCGGGTTAATTTGTAGTTTTAATGTTTATTTTACTATTTCATCCACTTAATCATTCGTTTGTAGTACTGGGGATTGAACCCAGAGCCTTCACAGTGAGCCACCCTATTTCCCTGAAAGTAAGACCTAACTAGCAAGGAAGCCCTAGCATGATTGTGGAGCGTTTTCGTAAGCCCTATCGCAAAAGAAGCTCAGTAAGATCAGTGTCCAGACAGATACATTTAGTTGTAACACACAGTGAGTTAGAAAATATTAATATATAATTAAATATAAATAATACCTAAGTGATAATATAAATTATAATTATTTGTGAATACCCAAGCAGGTGCCTTTGGACAAGATGTAAATGCTTTAGAAAACCGATGGCTTAGTACTGAATGACCAGTTGGACTCCAGGCGCAAAACACAGACAACATGTACACTTGGTAACGAGCAAGCGGATAGGGTGTCTAATGTGGATCTTCATACAGTGCATTGTGTGTTCTGATGGACGTACTTAGTGCACTCGTGAAATAAAGAAATGTTTTCTAAATTTTGGTCCCTGTAATTTTTTTGTCACTTTCGTGTGGTGCATCATTCTTAACTTTTATCATTTTTGTTGCTGCTCCTATCATAAGTCTTCAGTTACCACTTGATTTAACGGAAACTTTAATAATACCTAGTGAAGCCAGCCTGCAGGAGGAGGTCAGGACTGGGGTGAAGAATTCGCGGGATAAAATCACTGACAGCCGCGTGGCCAGTGCGCTACGAGCAGGCTACATGGACAAGGAGGCAGCTGTGGTGCTGCACATAAGCGCCTGGGCCAGTGGTTCGGTGGGAAATGGAGTTGCAAGAAATTGAGGCCACAATTCGGGTTTGAATGGTTACGATGATGTTCCTGAAGATGATGTGACTATTTGAAGAAATGTAGGGTTTGTACAGAAATGAATAAATGTAGATTGCTGTGCATGAAAAAACAAGACGTCCCTGAAATTAAGCCGTCACATCTTTTGGAAAGAAAAGTGAAACAAGACCTGTTCTCATTGGCTGGCACCGAGTACACCCCAGCCTCTCCCGCGCCTCCTCCCGTCTCCCCAGAGGGAGGAGACTGCTTCCTGCGCAGCCAATGGGCTGCTGGAGATGCCAGTCCAGGGTCCGTGCAGACGTGAAGGACCTCGCATGATATTCCGCATAGTCGGCCCAAGGAGTCTGGAAAGTCATTTCCTTTCTGTTGCCTCTGAAAACTACAGGAGGTAGCTAACCTGGTTTCCAGCAGCCTACCTATATTTTCTAGTTTCTGGTACTGAGGTTTGAACCAGGGAAACTCCTACCTCTGAGCAACACCCTCTCCTCCCTTTGAGGCAGGGCCTCTATGTCACTAAGTTGCTTAGGCTGGCTTCCAACCTGGAGTTCTCCTGCCTCAGCCTCCCAGAGTGCTAAAATCACGATGTGTGCACCACTGTGCCCCGCTTGCTGACTATTTAAGGAGTACATTTCAGCAGCATCCAGTTCACTGACAACATTGTGCCGCCACCATTCCTTCCCTCTCTGGAGGGACAGCCCACAGCCGGTGCAGGCACCCTCCAGCCTGCGTCTTGTCCTGGGTCTGCTGCTGCACAGCTCGCTGCAGTGGGCTCATTCAGCCCAGCGTCAGGCTGGTTCAGCTTCCGTTCCTGTTGCAAGAACTGTCGGTTGTAAGGAGGGGCGCGGGGGTGTGCGTGTTGGCTCCACTGCTGAGGCCACGGGAACATTGGTTGCTGACTGACAGACCACACAAGGACACCCCTCCAGGGATGTGCCCAGAGCTCTGTCCCAAGCCCAGCCACTCCCAGGACATCGCAGTCTTCCCACTGACTTCTTACCTATGCCTCTGTGACAAACCTGAGCACTCAGAAGGACAGACAAATTACGGATTTTCATAGCAGTGCCAGCCAGATGCCTCAGCCAAGGCCAGGCGCCTGGATGCCTGGAGTGTCTGCCCAGGGCTCTGCAGCATTCCAAGAGGGAGGCAAACCCCTGGGGTGGTGGCTCTGAATTTTTTCCCTAAGGAAGACACTGAGCCAGGCTGGGCCACCTCAGCCTGTGTGACTGTCTACCCAATGACCTCTGCAGCAGGATGAGATCACTCCAGAGGAGCACTGTGAGGACACAGCCGCGTGCATAGCATGCAGCCCGGGATCCTGCTTTCCTCGCTCGCATGGTGCTGGCTGTCGAGTAGCATCAGGGGCTCTGGGCCGTCCATGCTGGCCTGCTGGAGCACACGGGCGGATCCAGCCCCCAGCGGTCATTAATGCTGCTGGGGGCATCCTGGCCAAACCTTTCACTTCCTTTAGTTCAGGGCTGTGAGATGCTGTGGACACGTGGCCCAGTCTCATGCAGCCCGCAGTTTGCAGGGTGGCTGTGTGATCCCTGCCTCTAGGATGCAGCAGGCGTAGTTCCAGTTCTGTGCTGTTCCAGACCCTAAAAGAGATGCTTCTTCTCTGTGTAGTGGAATTTACAGGCAAAATACCACACAGGTCTTTTCCTTTTAGGAGTCAAATTCATGTAGCATGCAGCTGCTCATCCTGAAGTGCATGCTTTTTTTTTTTTTTTTTTTAAGAGTAAAATGGAGGGCCAGCCAAACAGCTCACCAGATTAAAATGCCTGCAAGCAGGCAGAGGGGCTGGGGGTTCGATCCCCAGGCCTGACGTGCTGGCCCCACCTCCGGGGCATGCTGAGACAGGATTGAGACTGGGTGTGGTATCACACGCCTGTAATCCTAGCTCTTGGGAGGCTGTAAACAGCTGGATCACTATGAGTTGATCTAGTAGTGAGATCCTGAACACCCTGCAGACCCGTCCCTGAAATAAATAAATAGAGTAAAATGTTATCAAGGGAGCAATGGCTCCTGGCAGCTGGGGACCCAGAAAGTGAGTTGCCATCTGAAGTACACACATACACAGCAGCAGGGACCCAGCACTGTGTGGCCACCACCTGTCCCTGTGTGCACCTGCACACCCAGAAAGCAGCCTTAGCCCACTGAGAAGCCACGCAGCCACCCTAGTCCAAGGCAGTCGCTGTGCGGTGCCTTGTTCCTCACGGTGCTGGACTGGTCACACTGCGCTGGCCACTGCCACAGCAGCCACCCTTCAACCTCAGGCAGGTGCGTCCCTTGGGGGGGGACACAAGTGCAGGTCCACCACGGGCACTGTGGGGACAGTTCTGATTCGCCCAAGGGCGGGTGGTGTCTGTTTCAGCTAAGGGTCTGAGACCCTGTGCTCCAGCAGCCCTGCAGCCACAGCCTTTGGGTATCTCCACTCCCACGGCCACGCGTGACACAGGTTCTCACATGATACAGGTTCTCA
Organism: Octodon degus; assembly: GCF_000260255.1. Taxonomy (NCBI): domain Eukaryota; kingdom Metazoa; phylum Chordata; class Mammalia; order Rodentia; family Octodontidae; genus Octodon; species Octodon degus. The sequence goes on from NW_004524688.1 coordinate 5,851,543, forward strand.
ACATGACTGTTGCAAGAGTCCTTAAGGACCAGCAACTCGAGGCATCTTCTCATGTGCTGCTGGCCATGCCTGTGGCTCTGGGGCAACTCTGTAGCAGGTCTGTGTGAACATTCACAGAACCTGCCTTTTATAATTATTTTAAGAAAGTATTATTTTTGTCTTTTTGAGTCAGGGTGTCACAATGCAGTTAAGGCTGGCCTTGACCTCACTTTATAGCTCAGGCTGGTCTTGAACTCGCAGCAATCCTGCCTCACTCTCCGGAGTGCTGGGAGGCTGGCTTGGAACCTGCCTCTTAAAAAGAAGCTAGGAAAAAAAAAAGCTAGGAATTGTCGGCGCAGCAGCATCCTACTCTCTTCCTTGCTTCAGAATTTTCACTTCCTAATTGAAACTCCATATCCACTAAACATGAATCCAGGCTGGCTGCGCCATACACCTGTCATCCCAGCTTTACCAAGGCTGAGGCAGGAGGGTCACAAATTGGAGTCTAGCTTGAGCAACTTAGTGAAGTCCTGATTCAAAATAAACTATAAAGAGAGCTGGGAATGGGGCTGGTGACATGGCTCAGTGGTCTAAAGCACCTACTTAGAACGAGCTTAGCAAAACACAGGGACCGCGGTTCAATCCCCCAGCACCACATGCCAGCCTGCCCCGCCTCCTGGTGGGCTGAGCTGGCCACACACAGACACAGACACAGACACACACACACACACACACACACAGACACACACACACAAATAAATAAAAATTAAAAAAAAAAAAAGAGAGAGCTGGGAACGTAGTTCAGTGCAAAGGCTGTGGGTTCAATCCTCATTACTGCCAAACACCAAATTCACATTCTCAGCTCTTAATAACTTACATCTCTTTTTAAAAAATAAATCTTTTATGAATTTATTTATTTGGTACAGGCTCTTACTACGCAGCTCAGACTTGTAGTGATCCTCCTGTTTCAGCCTCCCCAGTGCTGGGATTACAGGCGTGCACCACTATTCCCCAGGGTTTCAGGGCCAGTACAGCATGTAGTACCAGGGATCCAACCCCGGCCCTTGCACTAGCCAGGCAGGTGCTTAGACTGCCAAGCTATCTCCCCAGCCCAATAACTTGTATTTCAGTGCCTCTGTGGACTCCATACTTCACATAAATGGGATCACATAGTATTTGTGCTTTTGTGTCCTTTTTAGTCACAGCATAATGAGTTCAAAGTTCACTTTGTAGGGTGAAAAGCCAGGACTTTTCTGTCTGTCTGTCTCTACCTGTCTGTCTGTCTCTGTCTCTCTCTCAGCTGGTCTGCAACTCCAACTTTTGCTACTCCTGCCTCAGCTTCTCAGGTAGTTGGGACTACAGGTGGTGCCACTACACCCACTATATTACTTTTTCTTTCTTTTCAGGCTGGCCTTGAACTCACTATGTAACCCAGGCTGGCCTCAAACTGAAGGAAATCCTGCTTCAGCCTTCTGAGTGCTGGGATTACCGGCATGTGCCACCATGTCTGACTTAGTCTCTATTTACGAAGGAAAGGTTTATTTAACTCACAGTTAGTGGAGGTTTCAGTCCATACTCAGCTGGCTCCAAGGCAGAGCGGCACATGGCAGAGGGCAGTTGTTCATTGTGGTAGAAAACAGCAAAAGAGCAAGAGCAAAAGGGAGGAGGAACAACAACCTAGTTTCTCATTTTTAAACTGGATTGATTGAGCTATAGATTCTTATATGATGGGCAAATACTTTCTCCTATCCTGTAGATTTGTCTTTTAACCTTCTCGATAATATTTTTAATTTTGTAAAGCTCAATTTATCTTTTTTTTTTATTCATGCTTTTTATCTGAAATATAAGCCCCAAACCAGAAGTAGCAGTGCATTCCTGTAGTCCCAGCTGCTTGGGAGGCTGAGGCAGAAGGATCACAAGTTCAAGCCAGCCTGGGGTTTACAGGTTTGTTGGAAATCAGATCCTCCCCCCTGCCTGAGGCTACTATCAGGTGAAGGCTGATAATTACACACTTTTGCAAAGATTATGTCCACTGTCACACGTGGTCACTGTCTTTCTGGTGGTTTTTGTTTTGTTTTTGTTTTGTATTTTTTTAGGGAAGGGTCTATAGTATGTTCAGAGTCTCACCACTAGATTGGACTCATAGTGATCCACCTGTTTACAGCCTCCCAAGGGGCACACGCCACCACGCCCAGTCTCAATTGCTGTCTCAGCACGCCCCAGGGGGCAGGGCCAGCAGGGCAGGCCTGAGGATCGAACCCCCAGCCCCTGAGCCTGCTTGCAGGTGTTTTAATCCTCTGAGCTATCTGGCTGGCCCTCACCTGGTGTTTTGCTAAGAGATTTCCTTAAATGCTTGGATCCAGTAGTGTTGTTTGTTTGTTTTCTGAGGTGTTCTATATTTTTAAAATCCCCTTGAGATCCAGGCATGGTGGAGTACACCTGCTCGCTGTAAGTTTGAGGCCCACCTGAGCTGTAGAGCGAGACCCTGCCTCAAAAACCACAGTCACTTAACCTTCCTGGCCTGTGCCACTGGTAGGCTCTTGGCAGGGTGGGGTTAGGTGATGTGTGGCTCACAGCTTGCAGGTCCCCAAGCACTGCCCTTAGCCACAGGGGAGGTGGGGGTGCAAGTCCTGAGTCCTCTTCCCCCACATCCCACAGCAGTGTTCTGAATCTCTATGGGAGGTGCCATGACCCTGGGTGAATTTCTTAAACAAATAGGCCTGTGATTCATCTGTCCTGAGGGCCTGCTGGGTCCAGGGCCCCATTTTTTTGCAGCTACTCTGTCCTCCTCGGGGTGTAGTGCACAGCCCCCACAGTGGTCCTGCAGCAGGCAGGCAGTCTGGAAGACCGGGGCAGCCCCTGTGGTTACTTCCAGGGGTGTCCCCTTGCCCTCAATCCCTTGCAGGCTGGTAGACAAGCCCACTACACTAAAGGCCTGCCTGCTGCAGCCCCTCAAGCTGTGTGGCTTCCGGAGTCCTCCAGTCTCCTGCCCCAGTCTGTACCAGCAGGGGGAACAGGCTGATCAGGACAATGGGAGTTCTTATTTGAGAACCATGTAGCTCAGGTTGGCCTTGAACTCCTGCCTCAGCCTCCCCAGGTGCTGGGATTATAGGTGCACACACCTGTGCCCTACTCAGAATGATGGCATTTGCCTTGGTTTCTGATTTCTGGTGTTGGTCGTTGTTCCTAATGGCCCATGAGAAGCCACTTGGAGGCTGAAGCTGTGGGGATCAGATTTTATTCCTCCACCTACAGGCAGGCTAATATCCGGGGGATAGCAGCAAATATCTATGTAAAGGTTTAAGGTTGGGGATGTCATTTCTTTTTTAAACATTTTTTTTTTAAAACATTTATTTATTTGTGTGTGTGTGTGTGTGTGTGTGCGCGCGCGCGCGCACGCGCGGCCAGCTCAGCCCACCAGGGGGCGGGCTGGCTGGCATGTGGTGCTGGGGGATCGAACCGCGGTCCCTGTGCATTGCCAAGCTTGTTCAAGTAGGTGCTTTAGACCACTGAGCCATCTCTCCAGCCCCATGGGGATGTCATTTCAAGGAAACTCAATCTGGTTGAAATGTTGGCCTTGAAGGTGGAAGGGGCAATCAGGGCAGTTGGTACACAGAGCTGGCATCAGGGCACTACAGGGCGACCTGAGCCCCACATTAAACTTTTTATTGCCCTTGCTTCTTGTTTACCTGGGTCAAGCCAAAGCCTTTCACGGACAGTCCATGGCTCATGGTGGGCACGTGTCTCTTGGGTCACACTCTGGCCAGTCCTGACTGTCACGTGTGCCTTCTTTCCTTGGTTAGTCTATCTTTTTTTTTTTTTTTTT
>NW_004524688.1:5856312-5874264 GCF_000260255.1 Octodon degus
AAATAAATAAAAATTAAAAAAAAAGAATTATTATTTATTTATTCATTTATTTTGTGGGTGTGGCCAGTTCAGCCCACCAGGGGGCGGGGCTGGCTGGCATGTGGTGCTGGGGGACTGAACCGTCGTCCCTGTGCTTTGCTTAGCTTAGCTTGTTCTAAGTAGGTGCTTTAGACCACTGAGCCATCTCACCAGCCCGAGATACTTAACATTTTATGTAATTATTAAAAAGTTGCTGGGCATGGGCACACCTGCAATCCCAGCATTCAGGAGGCTGAGGCAGGAGGATCACTGTGAGATCAGCCTGGGCTACATAGTGAGTTCAAAGGCCAGAACTGCAATGAGACCTTGTCTCAAAATGACCACACTCCCCTGAAGTTTCTACCATATTTAAAAATGTTTATTTACAGTAGTAGGGATTGAATGCAGGTCCCCACAATAAGTTTCATGCCCAGCATTTAAAACATTTTTTTGAGACAGTCTCAGTAAGTCGTTGAGGGTGAGCTTGTACTTGTGAGCCCTCCTTCCTCGCCTCCCAGGCTTCTGGGACTGCAAGGCATGCATCAACACCCCCAGCCCAAACAGAATCCTGAGTTTACCCCGAGTGTATCTGCGCTTTGCTTGACCATTTTTGTCTTTAGTGATGTGTTTAAGGAACTCAAGTGTCCCAGGGCACCCGCCTGGACACAGCAGGTGCCTCCCAATTCCCGAAGTATGATCAATCCCAAAGCCCCTCTGCCACAGTGGAGGTGCTCTCAGGTCAGGCTCTGTACCGCCTTCTCAGTGCTTTCCTCTGTTGAGCACAGAGGTGACCATCACGATGCTCCTAAGTTGCTTGGCACTGCTGAGTGGACCGCTGTCAGCTCCCCAGGGGCTTCTGCGCTCTTCGGAATGCACTGAGGGTTTTGCCTGTTGTGTTGCCTGCTGTCCCATGCACAGCTTCAGGTTGGCCTGGCCTGCAGCTCTGGGACTGCCCAGGGTCCCTTGGGTCAGCACTGCCAAGGATGCTCAGAGTGCAGAGTTTTAGGGGTTCTTCTTGCTCTCATCGTGGTCTCTCCATCAGTTGGTGACGGCTCAGGTCCAGACCCGAACCCATGTGTGCCCGGTGCCATACCTGTGCGGCTTGGGGCCCTGAAATCAGCAACAGCAATGTGTCCTGCACTCTCCCGGCCTCCAGTGTCCCAGGTCCAGCTCCTTGGGAAGGAGTAAGGGACCCTGAGTTGGGCGCTGCCCTCCAGGTACAATGTGCCCATGGGCTGTTTCCCAGGATGTCCTTCTGGGACCTGTCTCCTGACTTGTGTCAACGAAGTGCCATGCACCCCAGGAGATGCCAGACATATTTTTGTACCAAGGATCCAAGCTTCCAATTCCCCGTGGGTTTAAACCACTCTTTCCTGCAGACCCTGACAGTCCCTGCATTGACAGTGGGAGAACACAGGCCTGGGACGCCTGCTGCAACCCAAGACCCTCCAACCCACCGTGTCTGTGGACCGTGCATGGCAGCAGCACAGCTGCACGGTCAGCTTGTCCAGGGCCCGACATCCTCAGCTGTGGCGTCCTCCAGCCCACACTGGCCCAGCCTCCCCACTAGTGGAGGCCGCAGGTTCTTTCCCCAGGTCCCTCGAAAGAGGTGCAGCCTTTTGTTCTGCCCATGGCTATGCCTGGTGTTGCTACAGCAGCAAACCTAACAACAGGTCTCCCAACATCTCCTAAAGCCGCAGCCAACACAGGACCAGACGGAGCATGGTGTCCCCTTCTGTTCCAGGAGTGGGAATGGGTGGGCCAGTGAGGGGTCCTCCACCTCGGCCCACGGCCTACTGCAGGGCTCTGCGAACCTGGTGGGAGCTAGGGGCTTCAGGAGCCTGAGGACAGCAGCATCCGTGCAGACAGCATCGCAGGAAGAGTCCACATTCCTGACTGGGACGCAAACCCACTGCAGCATTTCAGAGATCTGTGCCCCATCTCGTTATCTGTAGTGACCTTGGCCCTCAGGCCAGTCCAACAAAAGAGGCAGCAACAGCAGACAGCTCACGGCACCTCCAACTCCACATCAGCACCAACACCGCAGTCTGACACAGGGCCACTGTCTGACCGCGCACCTCGCCCAAGCTGCTCAAGCGCCCTCCAAGTGCGCAAGAGTGTGCAAAGGTCCAGCAGGACCGTCCATGCTCACCAAAGTAACAATGACACTCTGTATTCAATTAAAATTAATAAAAATATTTTATTGAATTTCAGGAACTTGGTACTTCTTAAAAATTTCACATCTCTGCACATAAATCACCCTCTACACACCGACAGCAGAAGCCTGGGCTGCAAAGTGGTCTCTCATACCACACTGGCCACACCAGCAGCGGCACAGAGGTGGCGCATGTCCCATGCCCGCTGTCACAAGTAGCCAGCAGAAGAGCCCCTCAGGGACAGGACTCTGCACATCCGGGTCTGGGTCACAGGCGGTCTCCCTCTGTCCTTGCAGGTTCAGGGTAGAGATGCTGACATTAAAGTTTCTAGTCCCTGAGGGAGCTCAGAAGTTTGCAAAGGTCAGAGACTTCTTGGGGAAAGACACTGAGGAACCCCCGTGCACAACTGGGCACCCTGCGACTCACTGGGCCTGCGGGGGCCCACCTTGCCGGCAGCAGGCTCCCAGGGACTTAGAACCACATGAAATTTACAGAGCCCTAAAGGCAGGAGAAAAACCTGGGCACAGCCACTCGCTAATCTGGGGCTCAGTTTATCTGCTTTGTGACAGCCTTAAATTCCTATGTGCCAAAGCAGAGAGGGAGAGGAGAGGAGCTCACCACTCGGATGAGGTGAGGCTCGGGAGAAGGCCCCCGTCAAGCACAGGTAAGCTCCTCCTCTCCCTTTGCACTGGAAGCTTGGACTTCGCACCAAAAACCCTGGCGATACCCCGAGGCCTGTGGAGAGCTCGGTGTGCTCCCTTAAGGAGTCACCAGGTCCTGCTGCCCCCTGGAAGCAGCTCCAGGCCACGTGATGCCCCGCCCAGGTCGCTTGAGCCGGGCCCTGCAGGAATGCTGCACGTCCAAGTGCCCTTGTTAATGCAGAGCTTCTACCGGTGAAGGCGAGGACATCCCAGGCCTCAGCCACGGGCCGCTGCAGGGCAAGCGAAGACCACGGCTCCGCGGAGGATGTGTGTAGTGTCACACACGGCTCACGCACAGGATGTCTCACTTTTATTTCACATGGCTGAGTTATAAATCCAGCAGTTCGCAGAGACCCCGTGACTCACACGCATCATCTGCAATACACTGTGACAGCTCGAGACGGGTGACACACAATACTTAGAACAGATTTATCATATTTGGTCTTTATGTAAATAATAAATGTTTTTAAATTGCCTAAATATACCATTCTGAGCCATTTCATTCCATCAGGAAAATACAGGATTTTTTCCTCTCTTAAAAAAAAAAAACTTAAATACCAAAGCAACTACATTAAATAAATAACACTATGATGATGACATTAAAAAATTCACAATAAGGCTGCAGCCCTGGATGCGCGGATGCACAGCCAGCTCAAGAACCCTGGGAGGCTGCCTTTGAGGGGCTGGGCCGCGGCTTCAGTTCTCTGCCTGCTCAACCTCCTCCAACCCTTTCCAGAAGGAGAGAAGCTGGCCTTAGTGTTGGGCTTGGTTCTGGAAGGTCAAGGAGACTTCCCATGGCAGCCTGCAAAAGACCTCCAGGTGCTCCGCAGGGAGCAAGTGCCACATGGTTCTGTGATCTGTGCCCAAAAGGGTGTGTGATAAAAGACGAAATCTCTCCGAGGGAGGTCAGGGTCCTGTTGCTTAAGCACACACAACATTTAGGAGACTTGTTTTACTCTCTCAGGGTGGGAAATGAGGCTGGGGACAAAGTCAACATAAAGAAACAAAGGAGAGCCAGTAAGCGCCTGCTGCCTGCGCCCGTCCTTGTAGCCCGGCCCCCATTCATCAGGCCGTGGCTCCCATACTCACTGGGATGTGGCAGGCCATGGAGGGGACTGTGGGAACCATCCAGGGACAAACCCACCACAGGGACGAACAGAATGACAGAGCTGCTATTAACCATGATTCCAGATGCAGGGTCCTGTGATCCAAACTTTCCGGAGCAGAACAGAGAGATGGGAAACAGCAAACACCCCACTGTTCTGGAAGGTGAGCACACCTCAGCTGTCCTGCCTCCTAGCCGCCCATGAGGTCCTGGGAGGTGGCAGGGTGGCTCGGCGCTGCCCCTGGAGGACGCCCAGCCACGTCGTCAGGGGCACAGCTCAGCCTCTGGAAGGGACTGGACGCTTCTTTCACTGTGGAGCCGCAGACAGCACCCAGCAAGCGCCCTGCAGGGAGCCAGTGCCGGGAGCCAGGGTGCACCTGCTGTGGAGGGGAGGAGCGTTAAGGCTGCCTGGATTTGTGTCCAGTGCTGAGAGGCGCAGTCCAACCACACAGCCTCCCCAACCGAGACTGGCGCAGTCGGTGAGAGGCAACGTCTCCTTTTGGCACCACAAGGTTGATGTTGTACGTGAGCAAAGCTCTCCCGGCCACTGGCTCTGGACCCTATTCCCTCACAGTCGCTGGGGGCGCGTCCACACTCAGGGCAATGACAATGCTCTCACCATCTTCCGTCTTGATCCGCTTCAGCTCTGGCTGCTCGGCCTGATCACCATTCTGTCGCTTTGTGGGTAGGGAGGCCGAGGCTGATGCGTGGGTTGCTAACATGTGCAGGGGACTGGCCGCTGCTGGAAAGAGACACTGAGTCAGATGCCACACAGTGGGGAACCCTCCATAACCAGGGCCACCCAGGCTCGAGCTGGGCCACTGGAGCTGAACTGCAGCAGGTTGGTGATATCTGGTGTGCTGAGTTATTTATAACCACCATTGTTTTGTGGCTTCCAAACGCAAGCTCTTTCGCACTGCTGCTGGCTCCTCAGAGTTCAGCAGACACACAGGAAGGCTATTCCCACCCCTGCATGGGGGCGGGGCTGGGGGGGCTCACACCCCCACAGTGAGGACCCCACTGTGGGGTGCAGGGCTGCTGGGCCTGCGAGGCGGCCAGCTCTGCACGCCTGGGTGGGCTTGGAGTGCACAGTGAGCGAGGAGCCCCTGCAGCCTACCACCCACAGCGACCTTGCAGACCAGTCTGCCATCGGAGATGGGGCAGCAAAATCGCAAGGAGCCTGGCTGGCCACAGGCCCCAACACTGGTCAAGACCACCCTGGGATTCCTGTGCAGCTACTGTTTAGATGAGGTCAACATTTAAGTCAGAGTGTGCTGAGAACAGGACTGCCTTCCACAGCCAGGCAGGCCTTGCCAGAGTCACGGAAGGAGCAGCACAAAGGATGGAGTCCTCCCAGGAAGGAAAGAAATCTGCCAGGCACAGTCTCTGACTCAGCAGCAACATGCCCAGCCGAGGGCCCCAACTTCACACCCACCCCTGGGTCCCCCAGTAGAGCCAGCAGGATTCTGTCTCCAGTGCACTGCTGCAGATACCGCTGTTTCTATCCCAGACACTGGCTTGGGACACAGCACCGAGGAACTGTGATACAGGTCTCCAGCCTCTTCCTGTGTCACCTGAGTCTTGCCTGGATAGCTCTGCGTATCTGCCCACCCAGCATAGCCCACCTAGTCTGCACAGCTATGGTGGCCCGGCCCCTTCCTGTGCAGCACACCTGGGGTCAAGCTGGTTGGGCAGCTGCCCTCTCATGAGTGGCAGGGCTCAGCTGTACCTCACCCTAGACAGCTGGTCCTGCCTGCAGAGGATGCACAAGGCCTAAAGCTGTGCACCCGGAGGATGTACAGGCTCCAGCTTGGCTCTACCTCACACCCAAGGTCCCCAGGCCCTGCCATATTAGGTCTGGGGCAAGTCATGAGCCTGAGGACTCTGGTCTTAACATGTCACCTTAAAGGCACAGAGGACACAGGACGCTAAGTGCACGGGCTAGGGCATGCAGAATAAGATAAACTGAGACTTCAAGACAGAGGCCCCAGTACTGTGCAGAGCCCGCTCTGCCCAAACCTTCCCTGGACTCAGCTCCATCCCAGCTGCTAGGCAGCAGCTTCTGATCAAGAAGTCTAAAACTTGACAGAAGGCAGAGGATCCAGGATGGGCATGACCAAGATCAGAATGATTAGAGCCAGACGACACCACATCTCAGGGAGAAGACTTCTGGCAGCCCTGAGGCCTGGTGGGCTGGACAGGCATCTCCACACAGGCACGGGAACATTCCCATCACTCTGAGCTGGGCACAGGGGAGCTGCTGGCTGGGGAGAAGCGAGCTCTGCTGTGGGCGGAGCACGTCATCAGAGGGACGTCACACGACAAAGTGAGACCTGACCTGTGGGCCATACACACCTCCCAGCTGACCACTTGGCAGGTGCACGGCCGCTGGTCTGGCCCTGCACCTAGGGCACACCACCTCCCCACCTCCACCAGGGCAGCACCATTCTCAAGGGCAGGCCGAGCTGCAAGGAGTGTTCTGCTACCACCATTCTTGCGGTAGCAGCTAACATGCACCACTACTCCTGGGAAGCTGGACCTCTGCCACAGCCCTGGCCACCATAGTGCCTCACCAAACAAAGGGGCAGGGCCGGTGGGGGATTCAGTGCCACGCTTGGGGCTCCAGAGGAGAACAATGCCCACCGTGAGGGCTTATGGCACAGAACCAAAGCACAGGAAGAGCAGCTTCCCTGCACAGAGCCACACAATGGACAGGCAGGGCCTCAAGGAGGAAGACCACTCAGCACCTGATTCTCCTATGTCTCTGGCAAGGAAATTCGACTCAAGAGGACAGCAGATCTGTGAGCAGATCCACACACCTGACAAAAAGCACACACAGGACCCGCCCCCAGCTCCACCTGGCTGTGAGCTACCATGTGGCTGTGCAAGACACCCAGGCATCACTCATGGTCACCTCAGCCACAGAGTCTATAGATTCTACTGCCCACCTGCCAATGAACAGCCAAAAGGCCCACTGTGGTAAAAAATACCACCAGCTGTGTACAGGAACGGGCAAGGATGGAGCCAGTATCAGCACAGCACAGGGAACAGGCCCCAGGAGCAGCCATGGGCTGGAGGTCACACAGTAGCTGGGGGCCGAAGAAGGCAGGTGGCCCAGCACCTGAGCCGCAGCCCGGCAGCGCATCAGGGGGACGGCACTCCTGGGAAAGCAGCACCTGCTCTCCCTCTTCCCAGGAAACCTCCAGGGTCCTTTGGGGAGGCTGAGTATGGGCAGGGGTGTTAGGGTACATCTTCAGCCATCAGGAACACAGACTACACTCCATGGAGGGCTCACTTTGCCATAGCCTCACCCCTCACACAGCACGGACGTGTTCCCAGCACACATTAGAAGCTATAGCAGGTCAAGGTCCTTATTCTTGCACCTGCCCCAAGACAGTGGCCACAGCACTACTGCAGAGTGGTACGAGAGCAGCCAGAGCGTGGGTCTGTGCTGCCCTCACGGCCCTGCGATGGCAGGGCACCTCTGTCAGGGCCCCAGGCAGGCCCAACCAATGCATGTACTTACTGCACACAGACCCGCAGAGTCCCCCAGGACTTCCGCATGGCCCTGGGAGCTGACATGGGAGTCCCACATTGCACAGGGAGCCACTGGCGTGGGTGTGCCTGGAGACTCTTCTTACCACATCCCATCCTGCAACCCTCCAACCCGAGCTAGCAACAGACGGTCCAATTAAAATATGGGACTCAAAGATATACAAAATAAAGGACTTAAATAAACATTTCTTCAAAGAAACACACACAACCAACAATCACATGAAAAATATGCTCAACCTCATTAGTCATCAGAGAAATACAAGCCAAAACTACCACACAAGCCAGGGGTGGTGGCACCCCTGTAATCTTGGCACTCCAGAGTTGAGCAGGAGGATCACCTCAAATTCAAGGCCAACTTCAACTACACAGTGAGACCCTGTCTCAAAACAACCTCATCTACCATGGGGCAGCACTTTACCTAAGTCAGAAGGAAAGGAAGGAAACAGTGGTGCCTTGGTTCATCAGTGATTGCCAACATTTTGCTTTTCTTTACAAACTCTGCATCAGGTGATGAACACAACTGTCTCTCCCATACAGATGAGGGTAAAGTCAACCTCTTGGGAGTCCCAGAGCAGGCAGGGCTGTGAAGCGAGGCTGCACTCTGAGGGCCCCTTACGTTGCATGCAGGAACCTGAAAATGGTTCTGTGGTGTGTTTGCTGATGATTTCTCAATGAACAAAATACAAGTCTCCTTTACACAGGGACTGCACTTCTAGGTGTATGCCCAAAAGAAATGAAAGAGTGACTCACTGCATTTGCACACTTCCCAAGAGAGCTGGGAGACGCGACCCAGCTAAAAGGTCCACCGGCTGCTTAATGAACGAGCAGGGAGTGCCGACCACAGGACAACTGGCTAGAAACCATGCAGACAGAGGAGCTCAACATGCTGAGTGTACTCGGTGAAGGCAGCGCCGGGAAGGCCACACGCCACAAAGGTGCACCACCCAGCTCAGGTGCTCCAGAGCCTCTAGGCAAAGCAGCGCCCCCCAGGAGCTGAGGTAACTGCTTCAAGGGCATGGAATCTCTTTCTGGAATGATGAAATGGTTCTCAACTAGACAGAAGTAGCAGTTTTAAACAACACAAACACGCTCAATGTCACTGAACTGTTCACTTAAAATGGTAAATTTCAGCCTGGGAGCTGAGGCAGGAGAACTGCAAATCCAAGCCAGTCTAGGCAGCTTATTAAAACCTTGTGTCAAAGTGAAAAAACAGAAAGGTGTGAGGGTGCTGTTCAGTGCAGAGAATCGGAGTTTAATACCAGGGAGGATGGGGAATACACACCTTCTCTGTATTTTCCCACATAAAATCAAAAGAAAAATGATTATGTGGACTGTAACAACACACTAGCTATAAAGGAAATGCTGTTAAGATTTAAGGTTCTATACCAGCATTTCTCTCATTACTAAAGAGTGCCTATATCTTGGAGAAATGGGAGGCAAACAGAGGGAAAGAAACTGGGACAAGCCTGGCTCTGGGTTGATTTTTCCAAAATGCTTGATCTTTTCTATAACGAAAAGCTTATAAAAGGGCCGGAGTGTGAGTCAGTGGCAGACGCCTGCCTGGTGTGCACGAGGGCCAGGGTTAGACCTGCAGCACAGGAGAAAAAGAGAAAAGGAAGACACAAAGGGAGGTAAGAAGGGAGGGTGGCGGGAGGGAGGAACAGAGGAGGATGAGCTTCCAATTCTGAATTATAGAGTGCTCTCAGGAATGATGGAGGTCAGAGCCCCAACCCCCAACACCACACAACGCTTGCTGTTGCTTCAAGAATGGCAGCTCTGGGTCATCGTGGCCACCAGATCTCCCTGCAGCCTGCCTGCCACCCCTCCATGGCCTGCCCTGCCAGGTAGCCGACCACTTCGGCCAGACTCAGACTCTGCTGCAGTGCACCCGCTCAGGATAACCATGCAAACGGGCAGGAACAGAGGAGTAACTACCAATCCTAGCAGTGTGAACGAGAACCAGGACTTCTAGGTGACAAATGCCCAGGGTTCGTAAGGCAGGTTTCAGTTACGCTCAAGTGGCAGTTACCAGCGGACCACTGAAAGGCTTCTGGCACGCAACTGAGGGCACTTTTGCCCTTTCTCTTCTTAGGTGGGAACTGGGCTGGGCATGGAAAACAAGACAGTGCTGGGCTTGCTGCTGCTGGGACACCGGCCACTGACCCAGCAGGCAGCCAGCCTGCCCACCCTGTCCAGTGCCACAGGTGGAGAGAGCAACAGGATAGTGACTCCTCCTGGCACTGGCAGCTGGTGTCACAGGTGAGCACCCCAGAGCAGATGCTAATGCTGTGCTGTATAATTTGGGCAAAACAAGTTTGCTGTCAGAAGGTGATGGAGCTCGGCATGGTGGTGGTAGCGCACGCCTGTAATCCCAGCACCCCAGAGGATCGGATCATTGTGAGGTTGACACCAGCCTGGGCTATAAAGTGAGCTCAAGACCAACCTGAGCTGCGTAGTGAGACCCTGTCTCCAAAAGACAAAACAAAACAAAACAAAACAAAACAAAAAAAAGGAAGAAGAAGAATAAAGAAGAAAGAAGGAAGAAGAAGAAGGGTGATGGAGCCAGGTATAGTGGTACATGCCTACTTCTCAGGAGGCTGAGGCAGGAAAAGCACAGGGCAGGTCAAGATTAGCCTGGGATGGGCCGGGGAGATGGCTCAGTGGAATAAGCGCTTCCCTGGCAAGCGCAATGCCCTGAGTTCAATCCCTGGTTCCACCAAAAAAAAAAAAAAAAAAAAAAAAAAAAAAAAAAAAAAAAAAAGATTAGCCTGGGCAACTTAGGGAGATGCAATATCAAAAGTAAAAGCACTGGTGATTTAGCTCAGTGGTAGAGCACTTGCCTACATGGGAGACCCGGGGGTTAGTACCAGTGCTGAAAAACAAAAGAAGCAGTGACCACACCTTATAGCTTCTGTACCATGTGTTTGGTTAATAGAGAAACAGAACCTGAGTTTGGCTGATACCAAGGAGGTCATGGTTCTAGTGGAAAGCATTAACATTTATTCTAAGAGTAGAAAAATTGTAATTGTAATTATTTTCTTGAAAAGCTTCTGTAGGTTAGGGATGTAGCTACAGTGCCTGCCTGGCAGGTGTGAGGTCAAGAGTTCGATTCCATGGCCAGACTTTTATTCTCAACATCCACAACGGAAAGCTAACGCTCTTGCTTTCATTTGTAATGGAAACCTGTACAAATCCAAACATGTGAAGGCCACAGTGTAGAAGCACCTGAGGGTGACATGGAAGCCTGGAGCTGGTCCAGTGACCCGGCCAATGCCATGTGCAATAGCCTGGCACTGCCAGCCCCAGTGGTTCCACACAGGGGGAAGCCAGCTTGCTGGGTGCTGAGTTCTCCCGCACCGCAGATGCACTCCAAATCTGGGCATCTCCAGTGTGCCTGTCATCACGTGGGGCAGCACAGCCCCCAGGTGAGTTACTTCAGGCTGTGCATAACCTCAGAACTGCTTGGGAGCAAGCACCAGACCTGGGCACCTCTAGAACCTGAGGGGACACAGGGCATTCCCTGTAGCAACCTGCCACAAGCAGGGCAAGTGGGCCCACTACCAAAACACTCAGGTTGTCCGTCTCCCCAGCAGAGCCTCTATTACACTGTGGAGGGGAAGGTGGTGAGGGAAACACAGAGGTCACTGTCTCCATCAGGTCATGCTCACAAGCTTCTGACCTGCACCAAGCACCCTGACCTGTGGCCTCAGCGGGCCTGCTACAGGATCACACAAGACAGCAGGCACTCTCGGAATATAAATGCCCTTGGTTTTAGTGCAGTGCTGGGGTCTGACCCAGTGGCCTTGCACATGCAGGCAAGTGCTCTGCCATGAAGCTACCCGCAAATCTGACGTGCCCGTACAGCACGAGCCTGGAAACCCTGTACTTGTGAGTAGGTTCAACGACAGCTAGGACTCCCTAACACATTTTAACAGGCAGGCCCAGGGCTGGGGGTCTGATACCTCCATGGGTCTCAGAGAATACTGGCAGCGTCTCTTCCATGTGTGGGTCTCAAAAGGTGTTTGGAGCAAGAAGCACCTCCACTGTCAGAAATTCTTGGCGATGCACCCCCATGCGGAGAACCATGCAACCAGGCAGCTCTTGTGCTGTGCATGGGCATTTACAAGGGCCCCAATGGGAATCCCACACCAGCTACCTTCCCTTGGAGCTGCTAGATCCTACGGGACCGTATCTGCTATAGCTGAGAAGCACATGCCTTTTCAGAGAACATCAGAGCTGAATCAGACCCGAGCACAGTGGACACCCGTTCCGAGGAAGGCCGCATCGGTACTGCTCAGATGGCACTGCTTACCGTTGTTCACCTGGCTGTGCACAGCAGCGGGAACTGACACCACATGAGTCCCATTCTGTGTGACGGTTTTGATTGGAAGCTGGTGTTGGCCGAGAGGTGCCTGTTGTACTATGGTGACCGTCTGGACAGGGGTGGCCTGGGATGCCTGGATCACCCGGCTGGTGGTGCCCAGGGTGGCATGGCTAATTGCAGGAACAGGTTCTACTTTCACTGAAACAAAAACAGATGGCACCAACTAGTATTTTTGGAAAGCTGATAAAAATCTCAGCAATTTAAACATTAAAAATCAGGGCTGGCCAGAGAGCTAAGCGGACTAAAGCACCTGCTTTTGGCAGAGCGCAGGGGCCAGGGTTCAGTCACTGGCTGTGCTGTGCCAGCCCCATATCCAGGGCGCTCAGAGACTGCCACTGAGATGGGGCATGATGGCACACGCCTGTAATCCCAGCACTTGGGAGGCTGTAAACAGGAGAATCACTACAAGTCTGACTATGCAGTGAGACCCTGCACACCCTACAGACCCTGCCCTACATTCATTAAAAAAAAAAAAAAAAAAAAATCAGATG
The DNA here is from genome assembly GCF_000260255.1 of Octodon degus. Lineage (NCBI taxonomy): Eukaryota > Metazoa > Chordata > Mammalia > Rodentia > Octodontidae > Octodon > Octodon degus. Next base: position 5,868,723 of record NW_004524688.1, read on the forward strand.
GATCACTGGGGACATAGCTCAGCAGCAGAAGTGCCTGCCTGGCAAGTACAAAGTCCTCAGTTCAATTCCTGCCCCCACCCCAAAAAAGAAAATGAACAAAATCAGATGGCACTAGGCCTGGCATGGTAACACACGTCTGTAATCCCAACACTCAGGAGGCTGAAGCAGGAAGATGACTTTGAGTTCAAGGCCAGCCTGAGCTACGAAGTGAGTCAGGCCAGACTGAACTGCACAGTTGTCATAAAATGTCTTTCAAAGCAAGTCAAGTCACAAAACATGGTCAGAAAGAAGCACGTTCTGGCCTTCCTTCTACCAGGCTGCCAGGCGCTAGCCCTGTGCTGCTGTCCCCATCCAAGGCCCCATCCTGTCCTCCTGGGCTCACCTTTGACCTCCCTATGCTCTCCATTCTCATGTGGCTCTGCCTTAGGAGGGGCCAGCACTGCTGCCTGAGTGACCACGGCTTGTCCAGCAACTGTGTATGTGTTCGCTGGGGCCAGTCCAGCCACACTGGCGACGGACACAGCTGGTATCTGGTGGACGACGTGGACCGTCTGCACGACAGGTGGCTGGGAGGTGGCGGTAGTCACAGGGGTGGCAACAGTGTAGGTGACGGGCTTCATGGCCGGGGGTAGCTGCCGCTGCACAGTGATTAAAACGGGCTGACTAGACAGAGGTGACCCTGCAAGAGGAGACAGAGCAGGCTGGGCTGACTTGTCCTTCATGGGAACAAAGTCTACACACTGAGCACAGGCTTATATGTTCTAATTTAAAATACAGGATGTGGGGCTGGAGAGATGGCTCAGTGGTCTAAAGCACCTACTTGAAACAAGCTTGGCAAAGCACAGGGACCGCGGTTCGATCCCCAGCACCACATGCCAGCCAGACCCGCCCCCTGGTGGGCTGAGCTGGCCACACACACACAATAAATAAATGTAATAAATAAAAATAAATATAAAATACAGGATGTGGCCCATTTCACCTTGTAAGAAACTCATAGTATCTTAAAAAGGCTATTTAATTCCTACCTCTAATTTTTAAAAAAATGGTCAGTGCTTTTTATTATATAATATTTAGTAGTTCTGCTCAATCAACAAGGTCAACAGAAACTTTTAAATATTTTGCTAAGAAATCTAGCACACTATAACATTTTCTCCAGTGTAGTAACATTAAAATAATTCTTCTGTTCTTTAGTCATACAATTTTGCAAACCAGGGAATAAAGATATAAACATGCAAGAACTCTTCTTAAAGCAAGCCAGATTGAGAGCTAAAATTACATTTATTGATAAGCCAAAGACTGATCCTGACCCTAGTAACACCAGAATCAAAGTAACTCTTAGTCAGAAAGGTGCTGTAGTGGGTGCACAATAACTTAGTGGTCTATCTGAGGAGGCATTTTCTAAATTGCTAATCCTACATCTGATAGATGAAAGTGATTACATTTGATACTTCTTCCACAGTTCTTCATGAAAACGATCCCACTTGACCAAGAGGAAGCCATCCTGAGATGGCCAGCTCTTCCTGGGACCAACACCCTCACAGCAGGGTGGGCGGCAGAGTGCTCCCAGCTCAAGTGCAGGCTGTCGTGAAGCCTCCGACCCTTCTGGATGGGGCCTCAGACTGAAGGCGCACAACAGAGGAGACACAGCTGGGAGAGCGCAAGTGCCCCACGGCCCGCGAGGCAGCTATCCCAGCCACAGCATGGTGTCATTCTGGCATATTTTTGGACTGTGTAGTTTTTCTTTCTTCAGGATACACATTTTAATTCTACTTATGACTTGTAAATAAACTGTGGAATGTTCACCCAGTCATTCAATGGAGGCATGCTGCTTCCAATGAGTGTCTAGTTTTTGTCATTTGTGAATCTTCTGGAACAGTGGGGTTATTTACATGGCTTTTTCAACACAGAAGCAACTAACTGAGAAGCAGATGAACTCTACATTACTTTGAGCATCTACATCCAGGGCCAACTAAAAAACATTCACCTGCTTTTAAAAAACTCGACAGTGCTGCTGGCTTTCCTAACACAATGCATACCTGAGAAAGTGCGGGATACGGAGCCTCTGGGAAGCCCCCCAGCCCCCCAGCTCACCTGGTGCACTCTGGGCAAACCGGGCCTCCTGGATGACGGCGAGTTTGGGCTGAGAGGCGCTGGGCTCGGGCTCCAGAGGGGCTGGAGAGCCTTCCCGTGACAGGCTCTCAGGGGTCTGGGCGCCGCTGGAGTGAGCAGAGAGCACGCCTGCGTGGTTGGGAGAGGCAGGGGCGCTCCTGTGTCACCAAGAGAAGAGAGTGGTTTTCAGCAAGGCATTGGGGGGGCTTTGTGCCGGCCCCGCACTCTGCAGAGGGGAGGCCCGCGGCGCCGAGCTGCCTCCCTGCGTGTCACTTGGCTAGGTGCACTCACACTGCCCAAACCCAGCGAAGGCTGCACACCCGGGGCAGGGCTTCCTGCCATCGAGCAGGTCTGGGTAGTCCAACAGAGGGGTGGGCAGTGGGCAGGTTCGCAGGGATTTAAGGCGTATGCTTACCTCTATTTTTGGTTAAAAACAGAATTAGTGAAGCTAAACAGTTGAGACTTTAGACTAAGGCAAATTAACAATCTTTTGCGTGTAAGCAGCTAAAAACCAGCTTTGAAGAACTACTCCTACTCCTATACCAAAGGAAAGGAGCCTTCACACAGCTGCATTACGTGGCCAACCAGAGGAAGCAGACCTGATCACAGAAGTTAGGGGGAGGGCTGGGGCAGGAGGAAATCTTACCATCTCAAAGGTCTCAGGCCACTAGGAACAAAGCACAAGGGAAGCATCCAACATTTTCCAAATCCCCATCCCAACAATCAACCACACACATTCAGCAGCCCCTTCATTTACAGAAGAAGCTTTATCAGACATGGAAGGTGCATTTACTGACCAAGTTGAGGGCCTGTGGCTCCTTTTGTCCTTACCTAGAAGAGAGCGGTCCCAGAGGGGTTCTAAAGCAAGGCACGCCCCTAGGCCGTCTTTTCCTAAAAGCCTGCTCTATCAATTTGCTCTCAGAGGCAGGGTCTATCCTCCAGAAGGAGCCTTTGCCTGGTTCTTCCTGTGAACGCGGTACTTTGATGAAATAACGATTCAGAGAGAGATTGTGGCGAATTGAATTCTATGAAACATAAAAAAATACGTAGAATTCATATAATTCTTTGCTGAGAAACAAAACTGCCCTGCAAAGCAGAAACCTCGACATTGAGCTCCGAAAGCCCAGCATGGAGCTCAGAGGCTGCCCTCTGGGCAGGACCTGGCCTTCCCTGGAGTAGTTTCCAGCGTGAAGGACACAGTTCCTCTGGGAGTCACACGGCTGGCAGCCCTGGTCAGGAGTTGGCAGTCGGGAAGGTGAGGGATCCAGCTCCCACCTCCCCACGCAGGAACCAAGGTCTGGGGGCAGCCAGGACCTCGCCACCAGCTCTGCACAGAAACAGCGTGAGCCTCTCCCTTAAAGTATGGTGCATTTTGCAGAGAAACAGCCTGTAGACTGTGCTGTGCCATTTCAGGTAAATTAATCTACTGCAGTTTGAAGCATGAAGTAAACCAGCAAATGCTGAGAATACTCACTGATACCACCTTCCAGGAACAGATACATTGCTCTGTGTTGACAAAGGATGTCTAAGTAGGTTTTTAAACCCTAGTAGCTAAATTAAGGCAATAAGGAAAATCTCTCTCAACTAGCCATTATTCCTCTATTCCACAAAGCCCAGCTTCAGGTTTGGCAAGGGTCTGAGAGAAGCTCCCCAACTCTGGCCTGACTCAGGCTATACCACCAAGGCCAAAACTGATTAAAAGTTACAGACTCACATCAACATTTCCTGCTTTTACATTCAAGAGAAAATCTTAAAATTCATCACATTCTTAAAGTGGTAAGAACTCAAAATGAAATTTGCCACTATCTAAAAAGCATTTCTAAATTTCCCTTAACAGACCCATTAGCCACAGCCTGAAATTCTGAATTGTCAATGGCTGCTAAGAAAATAAGCACATGCCAAATATGATTTACAATGTTCCTATGAACACTTCAGTATATTGGGCCATGCTAAAGGCCTCGGACCCTGCAGCCCAAAGTTCATCTCCAGCAGTTTGAAGGGAAGGCTTTTGTATATCTGCTTCATGCAATTCTTTAGAAACACGTATTTGTGGAGATTCAGGGTATTTCAATAACCAAAGGCAGCTGCGCAGGCACTGTCCCACCAAGTGGACCAGACCAACAAATCTTTCCATCCCCTCCTTCAGAACATACATGTGAATCTTCCTGGTGCCCAGAAGAGAGGGATAGAGCCTCACCAATGTCACGTCTGCAGGGAAGATGCACTCCTCAGACTATGCTAACATAGACATCTCTAGCCCGAAATGTCCCTAACCTCAGACTAAAATATGAAACCGAGTGCCATGACTACAGCACAAGTGGTATTCCACAGGGAACCCGGTGCCAACCTGTGATCACAAGACTGGCACGAGCGTTGCGCCACAGAAAACTACCTTCTGGCTTTGTGCACAGAGTATATGCAGAATGTCAGTGGATTCTGATTTAGACTTGGCTTCCTACAATATCATTATGTATATGCAAAGATTCTAAAATATGAAAATATTAGATCCATGCACTCTGGTTAATGTGCCCATCCTGCACAGGACAGGACAGTGGCCACACCTGTCTTGGGAGGCCCAGTTTCCACACTGCCATCAACAGTGATGCCCAGGTGCCCCCAAAGGAGACTGCTACTACAACCCATGTGTAGTAATTTAATTTGCATGTTATCAGGCAGAAAAACATGGTTAGCATAAGGAGATTACAGAACAAGGAAATGTCATTCTGGGCAACCAGGCCACCTATCCTGGGAGAAAAGAACAGGATCATGAGCCATGAGGTTGCCCCTCTGCCACTGTACCACACAGGAAGTTCTCAGAATCAGGGAGCTGCTTCCTCTTCTGCAGAGGCATAGAACCTCCCTGCCTCTGATGTCAGCTAACAGGTGACCTCTCCAATCATGCCCTTCAACCAAACTTGGGCAAGTGGTCACCTGGAATTTTCTAGCCAAAGAGAGTCCAGAAAATAAAGAGGAAGTGCTGAGAAATTTACTGTAGTCCCAACAGAAACAGTACCTAATTTCAAGGTCATTTAAGGCCTGAGTAATTTGGTCAAACTCATTGTTATGTCATTCTGTTCCAGTGTGTATTAAAACCACAACTGCTGACTCCAGTAATCTAGAAATCAGTACAGACTGATCAGAGAAAAAGTAGGTTGTTATGCTTGATAAAGAGAAGACCTGTAACACTGAGCAAACCCTCCTGGGCCTGAGCTGCTCCTGTGCCTGCTACTCAGTGCACACTCACTCTGTCACACGTGTATCTGGTAAAATCCTCAATCTAAATGCAAGAGGCCATTGGAGATATCGCCAAGGGCTTGCGAGTCTTCAGAGACTGGCATGAGCACAGGGACCAGGGGCCCCGCCTGAGCTAAGAGAAGCAGAGGGTGCAGTTCTGCATTTTGCAGAGAACAGGATGCAGCTAAATGTTCACTTT
>NW_004524688.1:5875247-5885905 GCF_000260255.1 Octodon degus
AAAAACAAAAAACAAAACCCCACAACCTTAAAAGCATCACCACAGTCTGTTTCAGATGTGGCCATAACTCTGCCCAGTGGGCTGTCTAGTCACATCTACTGACCAGCAGCCCTCGGCATACCCTATCTGGTGTCCTGCCTGGATGGCTCGGGTGGGGAAGGGCACTCCCCGCCGAAGATGCTTCTTAATTCAGGCCCCAGGAGAATCACTCCAGGGCAGGAATCAGCCTTCCAATCCTCTCCAACAAGAACACCTGGCAGTGCTCAGAAATTCTCCATCAATACGTGCTAGAAAACATCAGACACACAAAAACTCCAGACACACAGCAGTCTACTATTTCAGAAACACATATTCCGACAAAACCCTGGGGAACTTCATGGCTACCTTCAGGGACCCTCATGAGCCCACAAAGTGATCTGCGTTCCTTGGGAAGTTTCCCCCTTGACAGGAAGCTGCGGTCTCCAGAACATGCCTATAAATCCTGTTCTTTAAAATTGCCCTATTTTTGTTCTGTTTGTTTCATATTTTGTTTTAAATACAACCTCATTGTTACAGATAAAGTACGGTGTACACAGCTAGAGTTTACTCTGCACCATAGTAAGACCAGAAGAGGAGGACACCACCAGTCTGAGAGGGCTGCCAGCACAGCAAGGAGGGGCAGCTGCCGGACCCTGCATCCTATACTGGAATACTGAGGCTCTGGTGGGGAAACTATTTACGCTTCGCTTATAACATGTTTATATAGTTGCACCTATAAGAAAAGTTTTTTTCTCCTCAATAAATACAGAAATAACCCCTCCCCCGACACCCTCACTGCTAAATTATAGGGTTATGATTTGGCAACACACTGTTTGAAGGATCATGTACTCATCATCGAAACCAAGCCTCAAAGAAATTTTGTAGTCACTGCTGGTTACTTAATGAATTAAAGTATTACAAGCACACATTTCTTCTCTCTTTTATCTTGCCTTTTTTTGGACAGAGTCTCTGTGGCCTTGAACTCACTATATGTAGCCCAGGGTTGCCTCAAACTTCAGTTAATCCTCCTGCTTCAGCCTCCCAAGTGCTAGGATTGCAGGTGTGTGCCACCACTCCCAGCATGCTTTTAATATCCTATATTCTAAATCTATTCTTTCCTGAATTGTCTCAATTAGCAAAATTCTACAATATATTCAGTACTTAGATACACACAAAAACAAAAACCTATACAATGTAAAGGTTTAAAACCTATTGGTGTAGAGCCAGCCATGGTGGTGCAAACCTGTAATTCCAGCCCTCGGGAGACTAAGGCAAAAGGGCTGTTGTATGTTTGAGACCAGCCTGAGATACAAAGTGAGTACAAGGCCAATCTGAACTGCATAGTGAGACCCTGTCTCAAAAAAACAAAAACAAAAACAAAAAAAAAATACAAAAACACCTTACTAGTGTTCTTCTGGTGCTTTGTGGTATGGAAGGGAAGGATAAATAAGAGTTAAGGTGAGTTATGTACATGTACCCATTCTCAACAATGAATGTAATCATTATATAAACATGTACTAATAAAAACTTTTAAAACTTAAGTTCAACATGTAAATAACATGCTCCTCATATCTCCTTCAAAAATTCCCAGCGCACAAGCTAAATGAGGGCAATGCTACGCACTGGTCTCTGGGTGTGATAAAAGGCCAGCGCTGCTGCGTGGGGCTCCCCTGGTACCTTGCTGGACAGGACTTCGGGAGGCACCCTAGCAGACCTGCAGTACAGATGCTGCAATCTCTGCATCTCAGCAGCAGTGTGTGTGAGGGCAAAGGATACACAGGAGCGGGACAGGCGAGGCTGGCCCTGTGAGGGAGCCTCTGGAATGTGGCTTGTTCAATTTTAAGACAAAAGATGCTAATGTACGGGCTGATTTTTCTAAACTAAAACCCGTGTGCAGGTTTCACTGCAGTATTGGCACTCTGTCATAAATAAGTAGGCCTTGGGTTCCAGTTTGGCACTTCGGGGTCTCTAAAAGGCTCACCATCCTTGGTCTAGACCTTTAAATTCTCCCACATTTCAGATACATGGAATAAACTGTAGCGGCCAAAGAAATCATCTCAACCCATGCTTCACGCAACCCCTGGAGACTAGTATTTCCACAGGAGTAAAACGCAGCTTGCTTTCTCTCTCCCACTCCACATTGAGCCTGAGCGCTTGCTCCCAGCAAGACAAAAGTCTCACTCTAACTCTACCTTTTAACTTCTACTTGAATTAAAAAAGCACCAGCCTAATCTCTAAGTATCAACTACCATGTATAAGACATGAAACAGAAATGTTCAATAAACTGAAATGGATTTACCTGCCAGCCCTTGTCCGCAGTCCTATAGTATGGATAGTTTTTAGTGATGTGGGTATAAATTCCATTTAGGGTGAGCTGTTTATCAGGAGCCATTGTAATTGCTTGGACTATTAATTGTGCATAGGAATAAGGTGGCTTTGAATCATCCTGTATTTAAAAAAAAAAAGTACAGAAGTTTAACATATTTTTAACTAAAATTCATTTAATTTTAAAACTAACAATGCTTAGTTTTTCTTATCATAAAATTAATAGGATTTGGAAAACTTGAAGGAAACAAATGGGAAAGTGACTTCCCAACCTCCCTGAGTAGACTCTTAAGTAAAACAATTAAGAAGTATTCAGTGATATTTGATATTATACAAGCATTTTGCGTCTGCAATCACACTATCCATGTGCAAGCTAAGCTTTTCAGATAGATCCAAGAATAATACTGGAACAATATCACTTCTATTCTTGTCACAGAACAGGTTTTATAATCTTTAAAAGAAATGAAATTTATATTATATGCTAAAGTTTCAAATAAATGTGGGGTGGAATGGGGGACACCGGAGAGTATAAAAGAAGATTGAAAATTACATAAGCAAAGCATGCAAAACCAAAACCACAACTAAGCAAAGTTGTTTGAACTTGGTGGAGTTCAGCACAACACACAGGAAGTCACCCCAGACTCTGGAACTCCAACCCTGAAGTGACAAGGAAGCCAGCTGGTTATGCATAGGGGACAGCAGGCCCCTGATCTCCAGGCCCCAATCCTGAGGTTCCACATGTGCAGCAGGAGGCACGAGGAGTGCTCAGGGCACAGCTGCTCAAAGGCCAGTCCCTGTGTGACTCCACACAGGACACATGACACACTGTGAGCAGGAAGGAGCCAGAAGGAGGGATCCAATTCAGGACGTGTGGCATCTGCACAGAAGCCAGCAGTTGTGCTCATGGCTCATTCAGAGTCTGTGGCAGCTCACTGTGACAACCCAAAAATCACATTTGCGCAGGGCACAGTGGCACACACCTGTAATCCCAGCTACTTGGGTGGCTGAAGCAAGAGAATCACAAAAGTTCAGGGCCAAGCTAAGCAACTGAGTGAGACTCCATTTCATAAAAGAGTGTGGGTATGAGGATGAGCACTTGCCAAGCATACAGGAGGTCTTGAGTTCAAAGCTCAACACTTTGTAAAACAAAAACAAAACCTAGATGTACCAGGAGAAGCTGCTGGGAAAATACCCAGTCCCTGTACAAGCTTCTGGAACATGTACACACCTGCACAGTAATGTGAATGAGCAAAACCTCCCAAGGAAGTACAGTTGATTCTATTTATGTGAAGTTTTAAAACAAATGACTAGACACAATATTCAAGGATAAATGCAAATGGACCAAGAGAATAGGTGGGAACAGGGTTATTGGGAGTCAGCTGAAGCCAGGATGTCCAGGATAGGCAGGGCAGATAGCAGAGGCTGCTGCAGGCACACGAGGGCCACCCATTCCCAGGGGCCGGGGCCTTCCAAAGCAGAGTACATCCAGTTTGCAAAAGCAATTGATTCAATCCAGTCAGTCAGTAAGTCAGTCAGTCATCCGTCTGCCTGCCTGCCTGTCTCTCTTTCTATGTATTTAGTACAGGGCCTACAGGGTCTCGATACACAGATTGGACCCATAGCGATCCTCCTGTTTTCAGCCTCCCATGCACAGGGATTACAGGCATGAGCCACCACACCCAGTCTCAACTGCCATCTCAGTGTGCCCCGAGGGTGGGGCTGGCACTGCATACCTGGTATCAAACCCCGGTCCCTGTGTCTGCCTAAGCAGGTGCTTTAATCTGCTGAGTTATAGTTTTTCTTTATTTAGCATTACAATTTCCACAGAAAAAATTTCATAGATGCCCTTTCTGGGGCCCCCACATCTCAAATCACTGTTCCTTCTAGGAGCATTGAGGTCACTTTTAATTTTGTTTTACATAAACTTTGTTCATGTCCTTCAAAGTCCTGCAAGAGAAACTGCTTACTAGATCAAACAATAAAAACCATGTAGAATACACGGTTATGGTCAGCAAGTGCTGTCTAAAAAAGGGGCAGCTATGCTGTTCCCAAGGGTGCACACACCTACGTGACCTCTGGAGCAGTACGGCAGGGAACAGACATGTGTCCCACACCCAATGTCAGCCACCTCTACCACAGCCACTCGAGAGAGGCGCTGAGTGACTGGGTATGCATTTCCCAACCCCACACCAGGCAGACTCAGAGACCTGGAGATAACCCCACACACATGCTAACACACGAGATACAGTGTGAGGGCCAGGTGAACACCCCTGGGGCTTGCTGTAAGACCAAAACATTTACCTTTGGGCTGTCTCCACCTGAAGCTTCCTTTTCATTTTCTGGCTGTGAGTTGTCAGTCATTAAACTGAGGTCGGATGGTATCACACGGCCCATTTTGTACCCTGAAGACCCTGCTCCCCGGGGACTGGATGGGCAGGAGTTTGCAGCACTGTGGAAGAAAGAAGGTTGCGCCTATAGCCCACAATCCAGTGCACACCATACATGCTTCATGCTTCAGTAACTGGCACTGAGTCAGGCAAAACAAATAGGAAACAAGCCAGCCTGGGCTACCAAGTGAGGCCACCCTAAGCTGCACAATGAGACCCTGTCCTAAAAAGACAAAAACAAAGCAAAACAAAATGGAAGATGTGGAAAAGTAAGAGAACATTCTCAATCCTTATGAGAAGGGACGCTTCCATTCTGTGAAGCAAGGCAGAAAAGGGCTCTCCACTCCCACACTTCATCACATAAGACACAAGCTCTCCACATAGCAGCGCCATGAGGAAGCTGAGGTTCCGATGGCTCCAGAACTTACCAAGGGTCCAAACGACATACACTGTGTCCAGTAACAGAGAGCACATGGCCCACCACCCCTCCCGACTGTGAAGCTGGGACAGAGGAGGGCAGGGCAGGTCCACTTGGAGGGCAAGGCTGAGCACAGGCCGTGCCCCCGGAGCCCCCGACTAAGGCTGTGAGGTGCACCTGGAGAGCAGATGGGCACCTTCTCCTCACAGAAGGGACATGATCAGACCCAACTCTACCTCAGGCCTGACCATGGGCATGTCCACTGTGACAAGAACAGTATAATAATATATCAATTTAAAAAATGAGCCACTGAGGGGCTGGGGAGATAGCTCAGTAGAATATGTGCTTGCCTGGCAAGTGCAAGGATCTGAGTTCAATCCCTGGTTCCATCAAAAAGAAAGAAAGAAAGAAAACAAAGCAAGGGTGATGTTAGGAGAAGACTTAAGGCAATGTTTTAGGATCACAAGTCCGCATCTTGTACAGCAATTAACCACTAAAAAGAATATATGCAGTGTATTATTTATTGAAACTGTACTTCTGATTTGATTTGAAACTGTCTCATTGCTGTTTATCAATAAAACTTTGAAAAATAAAAAAAAAAATGAGCCACTGAAATGAAATATGAAGATGACTTAGAAACCCAGTAAGTGACAGAGGCATTAGGAGGAAAAGACACATTGTGTTAGGAGTGGTGACACAAGCCTATACTCCCAACTACTGGGGAGACTGACGCAGGAGGATCACAAATTCAAGCCCAGTCTGGGCAATTTACTGAGACTCTTGTCTCAATTTAAAATGTTATGTGTGTATGTCTTTTTGAGATGGTGTCTCGCCTGCAGTTCAGGCTGGCCTTGAGCTTACTTTGTAGTCCAGGTTGGTCTTGAAATGATCCTCCTGCCTCAGCCTCCCAGGTGCTGAGATTACAGGCACGGGCCTGGCCCAATTTAAATTTTTTTTTTTAATTTTATTTATTTGTGTGTGTGTGTGTGTGTGTGTGTGTGGCCAGCTCAGCCCACCAGGGGGCGGGCTGGCTGGCATGTGGTGCTGGGTGATTGAACCGTGTCCCTGGGCTTTGCTAAGCTTATTCTAAGCAGGTGCTTTAGACCACTGAGCCATCTCACCAGTCCCCCCAATTTAAAATTTTAAAACAGCTGGACCTGGTGGTCCATACCTGTAATCTCAGCACTTGAGAGGCTTAAGGAGGAGGATCACTATGGGTTTAAGGCTAGTCTAGGCTACATAGTAAGTTTATAAGACCAGCCTGAATTACAGTGTGAGACTGTCTCAAAAACAGCCAAAAAAAAAAAAAAAGGTCTAAAATTTAAAAAATAACTCAAGAGTGTAACCCAGTGGCAGAGCACTTGCTCAGCATGGAGGAAACCTGGGCCTCAATTTCTAGAACTAGGGGAAATATGGTTTTCACTCTTGGAACTTTTGAGATTCCATATAAATTTCATAATGAGTTTTTGTTTTGGCAAAAAAAATCATTTTGATGGAAAATACACTCAATGTGTAGAGCGCTCTGAGTAGCGTCGACATCTTAACACTCCTAGGTCTTCCCTCTTTCAATCTGTGAACATGAGATGTATTTCCATTCGCTCACGCTCTTAATTTCCACAAGGCTGATGACTGATGCTGGTTTTTAAAATAAGACATCAACTCTGAGGTATAACACAGAAGGGTTTCAGTTCCCGTGTCCTTCCTCCTCAGCAGGCCATGCAGACGTGTAGCACTGGGCAGACAAAGGGTGCCCCCCTGCCAGCCAGCAGCTGCTGTACACAGGCTGCACAGCAGCACTGACTGCAGAGAGGAAGTGTGTCCGCTCCCCACGTGTGGCCTGCACACTACCAACACAAGGTCCCTGTGCCCCTCCACACGCTTGAGACCAGCGGATCACAGCAAGCAGGCCTGACTTGCGCTCAAGCCCAGGCGGGCGCAGACAGGCAGAGTCCTCCTCTCACCCATAATGCCTGGCCTGGGAAATACCGCATCAGGGCCAGATCCACCTGCAAAGGCTTCATGGCTGCGCTTGGTGCTGGCATCCTGTTTCTGGGTCATAGGGTCTTTCTTGAGTAACAGTGACACGACTTGGTCACTTTGGTGTGTCCAAACTGAAGTACACATTTTCAGAATTCATATGAAACTATCAAATTCAAATTAAAAACCCATCCCAGATTTTAGACCAATCTTGCAGATCATCATCTTATAATCCACTGAACTGGCAAAATAGCTCAGCAGACTAAGCGCCTGCTTAGGCAAGCACAGGGACTGGGGTTCGATCCCTGGCACCAAGATGGGCATGCTGGCACACACCTGTAATCCTAGTGCTGGGGAGGCTGAAAACAGAAGGATCACTACAAATCTGAGCTGTGTAGTGAGACCCAGAACCAAATACATAAAAAAATCTACGCTCCCTTAAAATGAATACTAAGTAAAAACCAGGAACTAGTCAGGTGTGGTAGTGCACATCTGTAATCTCAGCTACTTAGGAGGCCAACGCAGAAGGACCATGAGTTCCTGAGTAGTTTAGCAAGACCCTTCAAAATTTTAAAAAAGGGCCAGAAGTATATCTGAGTGGTGCAGCACTCAGCTGGCACACAAGCAGGCCTGGGTTCCATCTCCAGTACTGCAAAGAAAAAAAGGAACACATGGGAACTGCACTTCCTGATGTAAAATTGGCAGCAGTATCCCAAAACACAAGAAGTATTTTAAGCACCTGTCACACCTCCCTGTCCATGGAAGGTGGACACAGAGGAAGCACCATCCCTGGCTGCGCGTACCTGATGGTGCCCGTCGGGGACGGGAGGGGACTGATGAGGTGGGCCATGGTGTCTGGAATGTTGATGGTCAGGGGGGAGATGTGCGGCTGCACAGGCTTCACCGGGGACTCGGGGGCCTCCTGCTTCTCCCTCTTCTCATTGGACAGAGCTGTGAACGTTATCTTGATGTTTGTGCTCGGAAACCTGAACGTGCACCTGCAGAAGCAAATCGCACAGTCAGCACCTGTCTGCATCCTGTCAGAGTCCCTGAGTGTCCCACAGGCAATGACGGGGTGGCCATGCTGCCTCCACTGCCAAGCTCATCTACAGGGCTACGGGGTGCTCATGAGTGAAGCCACAGGGAGGATTTTCGTGACTAGGAAGATACTCAAGTGCCATTTAACCTCTACCCTTTTGCAATAAATACATATATAAGTTTTAAGTCTTATGGATAAATAAAAACTTAAATAACACTTGGTATGTACTACTACTTTCAAAGTAAGATATAAATATATCTTAGATATAAATATATCTAAGCCACAGACAATTATGTGGGCTTTTCCCCCCATAAAGAAAACTCGTTCCTTTTTTTATGAAATAAAAAATGGCACATACTCATAATCCCAACTCTTGGGAGGCTGAGGCAGAAAGATTACAAATTCAAAGACAGCCTGAACTAGAGAGCAAGATCCTATCTCAAAATAAAAACAAAACTGCCACCTATGGTGGCACATGCCTGTAGCCTGCTATCTGAGCACTCTGGGAAGCTGAGGTAAGAGGATCACAAGTTGCAGCTCAGTTTAAACAATTTTGAGCTCAGCCTAGGCAATTTAGCAAAATCCTGTTTCAAAACAAAAATATAAATAAATTTAAAAGGCTGGGAATGTGGCTCAGTGCAAAGGTTCAACCTTCAATGTCACAAAAACAAAACAGACCCAAAGACTAACACAGCCCCTGGGTCTCAAGCCAGAGTGACACGAAACACCACCCTATGTCTACAAACAGCCAGCTAGCTTGCAAGAGGAGCATGGCTCAGCTCTGCTGTGGTTCTGCCCAGGACTCTGCCATGAGGACCAGGTTTACCACCTGTCCTGTTAAACACACTTGCCTGGGAAGGCTCCACCTGTCATGTGGCAGGCAGACACACTTCCATCTCCTGACAATGGTATACCTGGGTCCAGAAAGGGCCCTGCTCACCTGACTGCCTATCATGGTCTGTGTATGCTCCAAACCACATTGCCACTGAGCAGTACTGAGAGGCAGGAGGTAGTGTGGCCCAAGGTACATGTTCCTAACCAGAAGGCTGGACCTGGTCTGATCTGTCTCTTGCAAGCTGAGCCTCTCCTGCCACATCAGGACCCAGTAGAAAAGCATTCACCAGGTATCAGTGCCATGTTCTCCTGAACCATGAACCAAATTTCTATTTGGTTCTATTTCTCTATTCAATCACCCAGGCTATAGTATTGTGCCACAGCAGCATGAACAGAACCAGGTCCATAACCTCCTCTGAAGTCAGGTGAGCAGGGCCCTTTCTGGACCCAGGTATACCATTGTCAGGAGATGCAAGTGTGGCAGTGTCTGCCTGCCACATGACAGGCAGAGCCTTCCCAGGCACTTGTGTTTTACAGGACAGGTGGTAAACCTGGTCCTCATGGCAGGGTCTTGAGCAGAGCCACAGCAGAGTTGAGCCATGCTCCTCTTGCAAGCTAGCTGGCCTCCCTTTCTCCCCTTGAGCAGGCATGTGGCAGTCCCAAATACCAGCCCCCACCCCAGGTCCTGCCCCATGGGGCTCCACCTTATATCTGTGCTCACTCTGGAACAAGCTCTCCAGACCCATGACCTGGACCTCCTCACACACAGATTGGTTTGAAAATTCGCCTTTCAGTCTTCATAGCTTCCAGGGCTCCAAAGCCCCAGCATGCTCCCAGAGCCTCTAGCTGCACCAGTGCTGGGCTGCAAGCATAGCCACCCAGGGTTCTCTCCCAGGGACCCCACTCAAAGCCACCTCCACAGCCAGTGCAGTCAGCCACCACCTCCAACACCTACCCCCAATAGTGTGGCCACTCTGCCAGAGACCCAGTTAATACACAGAACAAATGAGCCACCTTGTTTTCATGGCTTTTGGGGAGAAAATGTTCCAAACCACTCTAAATGAGTGAGAAAGACCCTCACTTAGAGGATGCGTGTGAAGAGCTACCTGAAGAGAGAAAACAAGCCAATAAAATGGAGCCAAAGATTACAACCAGACACTGCCTGAAGACAATGTGCAGGTGGAGAATACACAGGAAAGCATGTCCCCATCTGTAGCCCTTGGCACAAACAACACTCAAATCCCAGCTCCTCAGGAGGGATCACTTGAGCCCAACAATTTGAGACCAGCCTGGGTAATACTGTGAGACCTGTCATCTGCATCCCTCACGAGACATCACTCAACATCTGTGAGGACAGGTGAATATAAGAAGACCGAGCATACCAGCCACTGACGAGGAGGCCAGGCGCTGATGAGGACATAGAGATGGTTCCTGTGCCCCGGCTGGCATATGTAACAGTGCAATCACAGTGCAAGCCAATTGGCAGTTTTGCATAAACTTAAACATCCAGTAATTATCCAACCAAACAACCGTACTATTGGCATCTACCTGGAGAAATGAGGATGCTAAAGCAGATGGATATTATGGTACATGACGATTAATCCTAGCACTTGGGAGGCTGAGGCAGAACAATCACTGTGAGTTTGAGAGTAACCTGGGC
>NW_004524688.1:5886071-5908946 GCF_000260255.1 Octodon degus
GGGAGGGAGGGAGGGAAAAGAAAAATAAAACACATGCTCACACAGAAAGCTGTACCCACTGCTAAACATGCCCAGCAACCTTACTCCTAATAGCACAAGCAGAAACTACTCAAATGTGCTTTGGCTGGACAGCAGACAAACGAAGTGGTTCTGCAGGCAGCTTGCCTGGCCCTGAAGGCATCTGCTCAATAGAAAAGCCCAGTCTCCAAAAGCTACACTAGTATCATTCTGTCCACTCAACATTTTCAAAACGAGCACACAAGTGGTGACCCTGGAGGGGCAGCACCAAAAAGAGCTACCTAGGACAGAGCCCTCGTATACAAGAAAGAGGGCAGAAATGGCCACACATCTGCAAGCGGGACATCACAGGATTCCAGGCACATCAAACAAATGGCACAGATAAGGTTGCAAGTGCAACTTGATGGGCACCCTGGCTTGACCCCACCAAGGCAAGCGGAGTACAAAGAATAGGGAAACACACATGGCAATCCCCCGGCTGCAGTAGTCACACCTGCACCTTCATTTCCACGTGCACAGAAGTCCTCCTGGAGTCTCAGCAGATGCTTCTACCCCCTGTACCAGTGTTTTCCAGCAAGCTCTGTGCAGGGATAGCAAGAAAACCAGAAAAGGAGCAGCAGGGTGCAGCCCCAAGGAGTGCCACCCTCAAGTCATGACACAGGCTGCCTTTAGCTTTGTACCTGCCTAGGCTCAGGCCCCAGGACAACACTGTTCCCCTCAATCCTCTGACACCTACTTCCTCTGACCATACCAAAGCAGAAAGATGGCTGGAAGCTCTGCAGCCACTCAGGCCAAGAGTACTTCAGAAACTGCCATGCTTTGCAAACCAAACATGGTAGCTACAGTGTCCAAAGCCAATGCCACTGCCACGGCAAAGCAACACCAAGGTCCAGCTTCAGTGTGCTGAGCAGGCACTTCTGGGGCTCCTGACAAAAACAACAGACATGACTTAAACAAGAGGTGACACTAGGGACTCCGGGAGATAGCTCAGCAGCATAAGCACCTGCCTGGCAACCACAAGGAGCAAGGTCCCAAGTTCGATCCCCAGGACCACCAAAATAAAAACAAAAAATAGAAAGAGGGAACACCAGACAAATCCACACCAAGGGATATTCTACAGAGGAACTGAAAACAGTATCTATGCTCCGCAAAGACAGAAATATCATGGATGAGAAAGACTGAAGAAATGGAACAAAGTAAAGGAGATGGAAGAGACGGGAAAGGTCAGCACAATACGTGATCCTACTCAGGAGGTTTTCTTTGGAAGTGAATAAAGCTGGAGGCAGGCTGGTGGTGGTGGATAGATGCTGGTTACCAGGGCTGCAGTTACAAAGTGAATGTGTGTTAGAAAATACACACAGAAATACTTGAGCTAAAAATGCATTGTGTATAGTTGCCTTTGAGAGAGGAGTGTACACATGTAGTACATTAGTAGCTGGGAAATTTGGGGAAATGGAAATGTTCTGCACTGGTTTTGCAATTCTTTAAAGCAATCTGTAAAGAAAGAACCATGCATACTTTCACAAAGTCTGAGATAAGGCTGCAGGAGCTGGGCACGTGTTGGCTGGGGCTGGGGCTGTGCTGGGTGTAGACACAGGGAACAGCAGAGACATTCAGTTTGCAGGTAACAGCCTCTCAGAGTTCACAGCAGGCAGTGTTCCAGACCCACACCATCACCATCACTGCCGCCAGAGAAGCTGTTTTCAGTAACACCAAACTCGAAGGACAGTGATATGGGACACCTGACACAGAAGAAATGCCGCCCCAATGCGACTCCTGGTTCCTAATTTGTTCCAGGGGGCACCTGTACCCTTAACTGCCAGCAGGAAAATGGCAGGAAGTATGGCCCGAGATCTGGGGAACAAGGCAGGAACCTCTTGGGACTCCTGTGCCCTTCTGGCAGTCAGGACCACGGAGGTCTTAAGCCACAAACCATGGTTAGGGATGGCTCCACGGAAGAGCCCATGCCTGGTAGGCAGGAGGCCCTGGTTTTTTAATCCCTGGCACCAGCATTCAAAAATAAGACAAACCATCCCATCAACAGGGCCCAAGCAGGACCCAAGCAGCCTGCTTGTTTGTTCCAATGCTACACTCTGCATTATGGCTTTTTTTTCTAGCAGAAAACCCACCCCACGGCTCCACAGTAACACTCAGCAGAACAAAGTCTCCATACCCTGCTCCTCTGTATGGCACAGCATGTCCCCAGGAAGCACAGGCCAGTCTGCCGATGTCACGAGCTGCCCTTTCTCCACTTTTGGAAGCCTCAATTCAGGCCTCCAAATCATTCCAGGTGTGGGGACTCTGCTGCATATGTGTCCAACACGGGGGTCCATTTACACACTGCCAGTATCAAATAAGAGGGAAGGACAGAGGACAGCAGCAGTCCTGTGACTGAGCCGGTAGACAGTGGCCAAGACAGGTGTTAGGAAGGACCCCAGCCCATCACAACCTTCTCACCCTGGAAACACAGGATTATTTCTACATACTCATCTGACCACAGGGACACGAAGTAGACTGGCTGACCTGGTCTCCAGGAAGAGCTAGGATGCGCACCTATGACAGCTCACAAGGCTCACCTAACAGTTAAAGATGGAGAAGAAAACTCTTACCTTTCATCTCAGAATAAGCAAAGGAGATGCTGCATTGGTATGAGGAAATGGCTATTAACAAAAGCAGCACATAGCTGGGCACAGTGGCACATGTCTAGAACCCAGCAGTCAGGAACTGGGGCAGGAGGCTCATCAAGGGCTCAAGGCAACCTGGGTTACATAGTGAGATCCTGTTTTCCCCCCAAAAAAGTATCCTGTCATATAGAGGATACTTGATGCTCAGGCCACCAGTGCAACAGTGTGACAACAGCCTTTTCCTGTGTGCCAATGATTGAGCACAGTAAGGACAGTGCAGTAACAGGAACATAGACTCCTATGTGATACGGTGACATCTGGAGGATGCACTGCCATCCTGCTGGCTCACAGCTGTGGGCAGCCTTGGTACCCAGCACCAGAAAAGAAAGCTGATGAGGTAAGTCAGGTTCATCCTGGACATGCTGTGCGATACCTATCACTTGCCACCCAAGAGGACATAGAGCCAGAATGCACAGCAGAAGGGAAGGTGCCCAAAGGAGCTCCAAGAACCTCAGCAGGGGGCAGTGCCCTGGGCATTAGTAGGGCACTGTCTGAAGGAACATGCTAATGTGGGCATCACAACACAGTCCTGACTGCCCTTGGTGAGCAAGAAGCTCCTCTTCCTTCCAGCCCCGAGGATGGCACATGCCAGACAAGGACTTCTGAAGCACCCGTTTGCCCACTCACCTATTTCTGTAGTGGGATCTGTGATAAGCCTGTGATTGACCAGGCCCATTGATGACGCGCAGACTACCCCTCACCCGGTGCCCACAGACACTGTTGGGGGAGCCAAGGCTGAGGCTGTCCTGACCAAAGTGCAGTGGCCACTTTCCTTGTAGTACAGGGCTGAGCCCAGAAGATGAGTAAGAGGCAGCCTGATCTGGTCCAGGGAGGGCTATCGCACTCCTCCCGGAAGGAGGCTGACAGGTGAGTGTTGTCTTAAAGTACATATATTATAATTATTCTCAAATAGAGCATTTACTTACAACAGTTTGGGAAAATAAGAAATAAACCACATGATGGACATGGTGCACATGCCCGTAACTCTAGCTACTAGAGGCTGAGGCAGTCGGATCAATGCCAATTCAAGGCCTGCCTGTGCTATATAGTGAGATGCTAGTTCAAAAGCAGGGCTGGATGAGAAACACAGCACAATATTCCATAGGTTCAATCCCCAGTACCACAAAACAAACCAGTCCAACTGCAAGTACTTCTGACTATTCACCTCTAAGTGAAAATTAAGCAGGACTCAGTAAGAACACAGATGTACACACACATGCAAGATATATTGGGGATGGAATGGGGGAAATATTCACAACATGCTTCTCTCCCGAAGGACTTACATTCAAGATGCATTAAGGACTCCTAAAAGTCAGAAGCACTGAGTGTGGTAGCAATACCTGTGACCCCTGCTACTTGGCGCACTGGCTGCATGAATGAAATCTGAGGCAAACCTAAGCAACTCAGTGAGACCCTGTCTCAAGCAGGGCTAGGGCTGGGAGGGGGTGCAGCCCAGCAGTAGGGAGCTTGCTAGAGATCAGCAAGATTATTAAAATGGTGCAACAGACCTTCACTCTAAAGATGTGCAAATAGGGCCAGGGATAGAGCTCTGTGGCAAACGCACCTGTGTGGCAAGTGCAAAGTCCTGAGTTCAATCTCTGGTACCACAAAAACAAAACAAAACAAAACAAATCCCTTAAGGACCATCAAGATAGCTCAGCTGACTAAGCACCTGCTTAGGCAAGCACAGGGACCGGGGTTCAATGCCCAGTACCACATGCTGTGCTGGCCCCACCCTCGGGGTGTGATGAGCTGGTAACTGAGTCTGGGCGTGGTGGCAGAGCAGGCCTGTAATCCCAGTGCTGGGGAGGCTGAAAATAGGAGAATCACTATGAGTCCGAGCTGTGTAGTGAGACCCTGCACCAAATACCAAAAAAAAAGTACAAATATCCAACAAGGACACCTCACACCCACAGAGTTGTTTGTGTGCTAACAAGGCTGACCTGGTAGGCAAGTGGCCTGGAAGAAAGGGAGGAGTTGGTTTTCTGTAAAGAAAATAGGCACTGACCACCTGGGCTGCCACTCTACTATGACACACCTAGGTGTGTGTCACCTGTGTGAAGGGACTACAGCAATGCACACAGGTCACACGCAGCTGTTGGTGGCAGAATGCTTTAAGATATTACAGTCTGCAAGCTGTGCAGGCCTCTGGCCACAAACAGGCACATAAATGGTGGCATATCCATGCAAAAGAACAGCACTCAAATGCCACTCAATGGGCACAAAGTGAGAGCTGCCTACACAAGTAACAGACAAATCTCAAAACCAACATGACACCAAAACAATTAGGCGTAATAATCCCAGCACTTGGGAAGGCTGAGCAGGAGGAAGTCCATGGGCTACACAGTGAGTTCGAGGCCAGTTTGAACTACACAGCAAGACTGTAAAACAGTAACAACAAAGCCAAACAGCAAGTATGCCCTTCCTCACATTTACCTGAAACCCTGGAAAAGATACAACTGTTGTACCAGGAGAAGTAGCACTACAGATTACTATACCAACTGGGGTTTCGCACTCAAGGTCTTTAAAGGGTTTCCCCAAAACAGGATTGTTTAATTTTGAGTAAAGTATACTTCAGTTTACAGCCAGATGTGGTGGTGCTGGCCTATGATCCTAGCACTCTGGGAGGTTAAGGCAAGAGGATCATAAATTTGAGACTAGTTGAGGCAACTCAGTGATTTAGTGAGACCCTATCTGTAAATACTGTATAAAATAAAAGAGCTAGCATGGTGGGATACATCTGTAATCCCAGCACCTGGGAGCTGAGGCAAGAGGATCATTCACTCTTCTACCTACAAGGTTCTAAAGAAGCAAAAGGAGTTCAACAAGTCCCCAACTTCCGAACAATCAAATTGTAAACTTTCACAGATACAAACAGGCCATAAACTAATCTTGGAAGCAGCTCACACGTCTGCTGGACATTGTCACAGCTGTGCTGCTGCTGTGTGCTTACTGGAAAGCGTGACAGTGTGCAGTAGTACAGCGCTCAGTCAGAGCCCAGGATAGCCAGAAGCAAGAGGAAGAGGAAGGATTGGTTTATTTCTTATGCTTTAAAAAAACAGCATTACCGGGCCCAGGGAGATGGCTCAGTAGAATAAGTGTTTCCCTGGCAAGCACAAGGGCCTGAGTTCAACCCTTGGTTCCATACAAAAAAAAAAAGAAAAAAGAAAGAAACGTACCTGAAAAAAACAGCATTATCTTGTCTGTGACAAAGACTCTGTTGGACTTAAGAATGAATCGAATTTACAAACATTCTCCTGGAACAGGACTAATTTTCAAATCAGGGACTTTGGGATTTTACTTTAATATGTAGTAAGACAGATAATTGTAGAGACTGAGTCTCTCAGTGGTCCCTGGGATAAAAACGGTAGTGTGTTTTAGAAAATAAATACAAGGGCCGGCCAGATAGCTCAGTGGACCAAAGCGCCTGCTTAGGCAGAATGCAGTGGCTGGGTTCAATCCCCAGTGTGCTATGTTCCCCTAGGGAGGGCCGAGTCAGCCACGGAGACCAGGGGTGGTGGTGCACACCTGTAATCCCAGCACTGGGGAGGCTGAAAACAGGAGGATCACTATAAGTCCAAGCTACATTGTGAATCCCTCTACCAAATAAATGAAAAAAGAAAAAAAAAAAAAAAAAAGAATTCCAATGGGGCTGGCCTAATAGCTCAGTGGACTAAAGCACCTGCAAGCAGGCACAAGGGCTGGGGCTTTGATCCCTGAGCCTGCCATGAGACAGCAATGGTGGCATGCCTGTAATCCCAGCTCTTTGGAGGCTGTAAAACAGGCGGATCACTACGAGTCCAATCTAGCCTTGAGACCCTGAACTCCCTGCAGACCCTTCCCTAAAATACAAAAAAAAAAGAAAAAAGAAAAAAATTCCAATGAAGTTTTCAATGAAAAGCCTTACAACTTAAAAATCTACAAGAATATTCATAACAGCATTATGTGCAATAACTCCAAATAAAACTATTTTACATGTCCATTTATAGCAGAGCATCAAATCATACTATATTCTTTTTTTACATCAGATTTTATTTGTACAGCTTAGATCATGTAATGATCACATTCACCATAGCATAGTATATTCAATTTTAAATTTAGCAATGAGAATAGACTAATCTCACAGATATACTCTCCAGTGAAAAAGCAAACACCCTCCCTCCACTCATACATTTTGAGTCTGTATACTTCATGTTCAAAACCAAGGAAATCTAATCTGTGGTTCCGAATTCTTGAAGCAGTTTGAACAGGGCACTATGTGGGAGGGGTCCACAGGGATCAGGCATGAGGATTTGGTGTGTCCAGACAGACAGGATACCCAGGTGGGCTTCCTTAGGCCTTACTCGGGATGTGTGCGCTTCTCAGTGTGTGGACCACACTGAACAGCAACAGCAGCAATGGAGAGTGGTGTGACCAGGGGCTACTCAGAGGTCTAACCCAAGAGCTACAGGCAGACAGATTGAGAGACGCTTAAGTAAGGGGGAGCTACATAAGCCTGTACATTCAGAGAAATGGGCAGGCTGGGGTGGGATTGTTCACAGGGCCACAGGAGGAGGGACGCTGGAAGCAAACAGATGCAGTGCATTGCAGAGGGTGCTGGAGACTCTGAGGGCGCTGTCTTCTGCATCAAACCTGTCTCACCCTTCCAGGTGAGTTGCCTTAAGTAGCCTCTGTGCCTTAGATAGCTCATTGCTTGTCATCCACATTCAGAAACGCAAGAACCTCCAAAAAAAATCTGACCTCAAATCACTTGGCAGCCAATCCTGCAGGAACTGAAGAGGAGTTAATTATAGCCTTTAATTACCCCACTTAGCCAAGACTCAAATCTGCGTCACAAAAGACTATCTACAACGCTGGAGCTTACTGTGTCGCAGTGGGGTCCTACATGGTGCACACACTGTCCACCTCTCTACAGCCCACCTCCTTAGGGTCCTGCTGGTCACAAGTTTCAGGCAGGGTCTGTACATACTCTGTTCTGGGTGGGGCCACTTCCTTCTCAATTTCTACAGAAATATTCTGATGTAAAGCACAAACTGGATGCTAATCCTGAAACGATCCATTAAGTTCTGTTCAGAACAGATCATGAATTAGCTCTTCTGTTGTTACTCACAGAGTGAATGCACATGGCAGGGACATGCTCCCTCCAGGATACCTCCTACTGCACTTACTGTTCCTGCTCCAGAGCCTACAGAGACTGGCACAGACCCCAGGGCCAGTGACAAAACAAGCGAGCACACAGAGACACACTGTGGGGTGCTACTCACACAGGCGTCTGTCTCTGTTGGCCACTATGTTCTAGCTCCTCCAAGCGCTCCACGAAAGGAACTGGGCAGCAATGCAAAAGTTCTCAACTGTTGCCTCCCTCTAAGCAGAACCCCAGCTGCTGGGACCCATCAGATCCTCAGGAACTGGGGGAGTTATATAAAAAAGCTCCACTTCCCACTCACCTTAGCCATGAAGCTAAAACTGCTCTACAAAACAATTTTAACCAGGCTGAGGAGGCTGATACAGGAGGAGCTTACGTTCAAGGCCACACTGAGACAGTCTCTCAAAATCAAATTTGAAGAGCTGGGATACAACTGAGTAGCAGACTGCATGTCTAGCACATATAAGGCCCTGGGTTCAATCTCCAGCACTAAAAAAAAAATTTAAAAATCTGTTTTTGTGTGGTGCTAGGGATCAAACCCAGGCACTCAGGCTTGTCTAGACATTTCAAATATTCTAATAGCAGCTTCAGTTTCATTTACTTTTTATTTTCAAATAATTGAAAAACGGATTTAGAAAACACTGGTAAGGAAGTAAACACCAGGCAAGTGTACGGTCTGGAGCTCAGTTCCTGGTACAGCATGCCCTGCTGGTCCCAGGTGGAGCGTGATGGTCGGTGAAGTGTGGTGATGCATACTGTGCTGCCCTGAAACCCGGCGTGGTGATGCATACCTGTAATCACAACACTAGGGAGGCTGAGTCAGGACAATCACTACCTGAGCTGCACAAGGAGACTCTATATCAAAGAATTAAATAAATAAATAAGCAAGCCCACACAGAAGATGACCTCTGACACAAGGTCCCTTGGCCACATGTCCACGGGCAGCATTGAACTCCAGGGCCCACAAGCTCGGCAAGCACTCCCCCACAGGGTTTTCTGGGGGCAGATTTCAGGACTAAATCCCGGGCCCTCTTTTGTATTTCTTGAGACAGGATGTCCCTGAACTGTTAAATTGCCCATCTGAGTTAACCTGGGATCCTCCTCCCTCAGCCTCTCAGGGTACTGAGACTATAAGAACATGCCATCACACCCAACTCTATTTTTTATTTTGAGACAGAGACAAGAAGTGGCAATAAGCCTCCAGGGTGGTCCTGCTGGAGCAGCAGATCAGGCAGTAGCATGAGGCTGGCAGACAAAGGGAGGAAACAGTACCCAGGGGACAAAGAAGATGAGCAGCAACAGTTCAAGTCTAAAGGCAGTTGCAGGACCAGAGTGCCACCACCAGAGGACACATAAGGTGCAGAACTCTGTGTCCAGCCACTAGTGTGGATAGGCCAGGTAATGAAAGAGGCTCAACAAAAAGCCTTCCAGGGACCCGCTACAGGCGGAGGAACATCTGTGGCACTTGCCTCACAAACCAGACAAGGAGTCACAAGAGGAACAAGAAGATGGGAGGGAAAGGTGGTCAGTTCTCCAACAGCTGTAAGTGCTTAAGCTGATGTTAAAAGGCAATGTACTTACACATCGACCGGACAGCATAAGATAGCACCTCATTATTTCCTGTGCTAGTTTCCAAGGGGAGCATGCCATCTCTGGCCTCCAGCACATACCCCAGAGCTGGCCTGTTACCCTGGGGACCTCTGAACCACGTAAACACCTTTCCTCCCATGGGAAGGAGTCCAGGGTTAGCTGTGTTGGGGCCCATCTCCCACGACAAAAACCAGGGTGCAAATGCCCACTCCCACTGCCCACTGGCCTTAATCCCTGGCACTGGTGGCTAACACCTGAAGGGAGGAAGTGCACTGAGGTACACAAAGAAGGCACTAGACCTGACTTTAGGGCCCAGCTATGCAGCAGCTCTTCTGGGACCTGCGCTTGTCAGGAGCGGGAGCCGCTGGCTACAACTCCCAAACCCACAAAAAGCTGGCCCCAGAACGTGGGCACAGAGGAAGTGGGGTCTCCCCAGAAAACCCACGAAGAGCACATCACAGTGTGACTGTTGAGCAGGGTCTGGGACTGCCCTGAAAGTCCTCTCCCGCCACAGCAAGGGCAGGATCATCCACAAGTTTCAGTAATACATCTGCAGTACATGACTGCACTCATCATGGGGAATTAGTACACACAGGTAACGTACCCTAACCCCCCCCCCCACATGCACACCCTGTATTGCTCTTAAATCCAGGAGGAATCAATCCGCAATCAACAGGAGGAACCTGAATGCTCTTCCTGCCCGAGACAGCTTGGAGGGCAAATCCAGTGTTTTACTTCCTTTGTAATAAGAACATTTAAACTCATTTGCATCCTACAATTTAGTCTTAAATTGTTTTCAAAACTCAGATCCTAATGGAAATACACTCTCATAGGAAGTAGTTTTACAAAATGTCCACGATCATATATCAGCTGTTTTGAAAACTTCCCTAAGCTTGTTACATTTCTTAAAGGAATTCCCTTCTAGATTAAAAAAGAAACAGAATGTATGTATTTTAAAAATAGGTCTCTCAAAAGGAAAAGAAAAGCAAAAAAAAAAAAAAAAAAAAAAAAAGGAAAAGGAAAATATATGTACATATAAGATAGTCAAGATACTTATACTACTTGTTTCTCTTAGTTCATTGAAAAGACAGGTTTGTGCTAATATTGTTTGGACAACTAAATGCCGTTATCTTGTACTCTGAGTAACTAATTTAAAGATAATAACATACAATGCATTAACCATCATTACCCTCCTATTATCTTGTTTTGAAATTGTTCTATTTTTTCTCTTTAAAAGAAAAAAAATTAAGTACATAGAAAAATAAAAAGTAGGTCTCTCTACAGGGCATGGTGCTGCATGCCTATAATCCCAGCACTCAGGAGCCTGAGGCAGGAAGAGCACCATGAGTTCGAGGCCAGCCTAAGGTATATAGCAAGACCCTGCCTCAAAAAAAAAAAAAAGTTTTCTCATTTCCTTAGTAACAGAGGGGTATTGACTCAAAGACAGTAAACTGACAGAACATCTTACATCCATAACTTAGTGTGTAAACATTACACCAGCTTAGCAAACTCTTTACCTCCCACTTACAGGGTGGAATTTCTTGGGAACACACATAATCCTCAGCCTCAAAAGGCAGACATTCCAGAAAGGAGCCAGCCGAGACTGTCCACGAACCAGCACATGCCTTCGATGCACCCACAGCAGGGATTTTTCTAAGGTAAACAGATCTTAGTGTCTAGATCCTTACCAACAGGCAGACTAGTTGAAAAGATTGCTAACCCGTGAGTTTTCCTCACCTGCACAGAGGAAACAAACTGGAAACCCTAGAATAGCAGAAATCACAGGGGAAGTTAAATGCTCTGTTCAGGCAAATGTTAAACCAAAACAAATGAACAAAACACAGCACAAGTTTCCTATTTCCCACCTCTGTGGAAATGGTGAAACTTGAAGCAAACTGCCCTTCCCGCCACAAAACAAGGAAGCAGACAGGGTTTGAAACCACAAGTGCCTTTAGGAAACCCCGAATTTCCAGTTTTAGAAATGAGATACATGGGAATTTGGTTGAATTTCACCTGTACAAAGACAAACTCTGCAAATACATCCACTCTCAAATGAAGTTTATTCTTTCAAAATGCATCTCCTAACAGCAAATGTCTTAAATGAAGTACAAGGGGCTGGGGAATGGGGGTGGGGTAGGGGCTCAATAGCATAGCACGTACTTAGCATATGTGCAGCTCTGGGTTTGTTCCCAGCTCCAACAACTGTACAAGGCTAGAAGGAGGGCCCAGTTACTTAAGTATTCATTTCCAGTGCTGACAGTCACCAGAGAGAACACAAGGTCCCACAGCACAGATCACAAGGCAGTGCTCCACCCTGGAGGTAATGCTTGCTCTGTTCTTGACTAAGGCAAGGGGTAAGTGGGTACTGGGAACTGGACCCAGGGCCTCGGGCATGCTACATGTACTCTACCACTGATAGACAGTGAGTGAGTGAGTGAGTGAGATAGAGAGAGAGATGAATCATTAAATGGCCCAGGCTGACCTCCAACTAAGATTCTCATGCTTCAGCCTGCCAAACAGCAGGATTTCAGATACATGCCAATACACTCAGGTGGCCTGAAACATTTGAGTAGGTACTTTGTGGCCTGTCTAGCTTGCTTTCCCAGTTCCTAAACCTAAACCCTCTATTATTTATTAGTCTTTTAAAATAAACAACAATAGCGGGATGTGGTGGCATACCTCAATAAGCCCCACACCAGGGAAGCTGAAGCTCGAAGACTGCTGTAAGTTTGAAGCCAGCTTGGGCTACTAAGTGAATTCCAGGCCAGCTCGAACTACAGTGAGATCCTGTGACAAACAAACATCAATGTGATTGTGCACACCTGTAATCAGGAGGCCAAGGAAGGAAGACCAAAAACTCAAAGCTCAGCTTAGGCAATTTAGGGAAACCTCTAAGGGCTGGGAAATGTAGCTCCATGTGAAGGCCCTGGGTTCAATCACCAGTACTGCAGGATAGATGGATGGAATACTAAAAAACATGAATTTTGAAAATGGGTTGAAGATACAGCTCAGTGGCACAGCATATACATAACAGGTCTTCGGTTCAATCTGTACCACCAAGACAATATTCATATGTATAGATAGGCACTTTTTCTTCTATCTAAATTGTCTAGGATAAACACTGGTCAATTTTATAACTGGGAACAGGTAACTCTTGTCTTACAATTGAGTCCTTTCAGTCCAGTGGAAAGTCTGGATCAGAAATGCACAAGGGAAGTTGAGCATGGTGAAGCCCTCCTGAAATCCCAGTGAGCCAGGAGAATCACAAATTCAAGGTTAGCCTAAGCAACATAGCAAGCCCCTCTCTCAAAAGAAAAAAAGAGCTAGGCATGCAGCTCTGAGCTAAGTGCTTCTTAGCACATGTAAGACCCGAGGCCCCATCTCCAGCACCCCTAAATATGTCACTTTATGGTTATTTAAAGCTTCATTCCTCTTCTATCTGCCCCTCCCACCCTCATGCCAAGTTCTCTACTTCAAAACAAACTTCACCTCTTGGCTCTGAACGCCCATAACATTCTCCCTCCATCAAAAGTTGGCTGGGAAAAGGAGGTATTAACTGAAAGGGTGCTTGGGTGGCCCTGTGGGATTGATCTTCCCTGGCTTTTCAGCAGGCAAGCCACTGGTCTGACCTGACATGGCATCAGGGGCTTCAGGGAAAGCCTGGCTGGAAACAGTATGCTAGGTGTGGCAGGTTTTCCACTCCACACATCACCACGCAGAACACTCTGCTCTTTTATTCTGCAACAGGGAACATACAGCACCCAGGCAGAGGCCCCGCTACATCATGTGCACCCTAAGCTTCATGGTGAGCCTGGTGACAGTGAGGACAGCTGCTAGGGCTGGAGTTCTTCCCACAAAGTAAGCAATGGTGCTATGCACCCCCCTGCTGTCTTTTATAGAACACAAAGATTTAAAAATGGAGACACATTTGTTGCAGGAACATTATTTTTAAGACCTTAAAAATTTATACTCAATAACAGTATTGTTTACAATAGCCAAAAAACATTAATCCAAACATCTAACAAAAGGGCTGGCCAGATAGCTCAGTGAATTAAAGAGCCTGCTTAGGCAGACACAGGGGCCAGGGTTTGGATCCTCGGCCTGCCATGCCCGCCCTGCCCCTGGCACTGAGACTCAATTGAGAGTGGGCATGGTGGCCCACATCTGTAATCCCAGAGTTTGGGAGGCTGAAAAACAAGAAGGATCACTGTGAGTCTGATCTGTGTAGTGAGACCCTGTACTAAATACATTTTTAAAAAAGAGATTTAAATTTCAAACATCCAACAAAGAGTAATTCAGACAGCTTATACAGACTGAAACTTATGTAGCCAATCAGAAAGGCCATTGACTGAACCCAAGAGTCAGAAGGCTGATGCAGAAGGCCCAATAGTTCAAGAGCAGCCTGGCTCACACAGCTAGACTCAGTCTCAAAACAACAAAAAGAGTGAATGCTAGGGCTGGGATGCAGATCAGCGGTCAGTACTCACCTAGCATGCCTAAGCCCTGGGTTCCAACCTCAGGACTGTGATCAGTCAAAAGAAAGAATGAACAAGCACTGAGACAAGCTAGCATGCAATATCCTGTCTCCAACAGCCTCCACTGTTTACAAACAAATTTAGAATCACTCACAGAATAGTGAATAGGGGCTAGTGACCAGTCTGAACTGCATTGTGAGACCCTTCTTAAAAAAAAAAAAAGAATAGTAAGTATGTTTTGTGATAGTAGTGACTATCTCTGCATGGTAGGGTTATGGATAATTTTCCTATCCATCTTTAAGGTTCCAAATGCTCCGCAACAAGTATTATTTTATACCTTGATATATGAAAGACTATCAACAGTGGCTAGGGTTTAGCCCTGCAGCAGAGTGCCTGTGTGCCATGTCCAAGGTTATGGATTCAATGGTTAGCACCCCTAAAAGAAGACTACTGGTCTCAATCCAACCCAAGTCATCAAGTACCCAGAACCTCTTAGAACTAACATTGCTAAAATGGCCCTAACTCTAATCCAAAGCCCCACTTCTCCCAGGACAGCAAGTAGCTGCCTTCTAGCCAGTGTCTAGCATCTTTTTTGATCCAGCTCTGAGGACCTTCTTCCACCAACTGCAGAGGTTCACTTTTCCCTGAATAGTGTTTTCATTTTTTTTTTTTTTTTTTGAGACAAGGTCTCACTATGTGGTGCAGACTGCCCCTGAAGTGTTTTCCAACCCTGGGCACCGACCAGGAGCTGCTGAAGACCTGTAAGACAGGTTTTGCGCTAACCCTCTGGTCACTCAAAAGTCATGTCAACTCGGGAGGCTGAGACAGGAGGATTGTTGTGAGTTCCAGACAAGCCCAGATTATAAATACAAAGTAACTTCAAGGCCAGCCTGAACTACTTAGAGAAACACTGCCCCAAGAAGAAAAAAAAAAAAAGAATACACATAGCAAAATGTCAGCAGCTTTGTAGTGGCGAATGAACAGAAACACAGCACATCCTCTCACACAACATTGAGACATTCAATGTTCCAGGCAGCAGGAGCAGCTGCCTGCAGAAGAGAACTGAGGCTGGGCGCTTGCTTGCAACCAATCTGTCACTGCACACAGGAGCCTGGTGGGCAGTGGGTACATAGTGCCCCAGCACCTGCCATGCAGCCCATGAAGAGGCCTACAGGGACTTCAGCTGCCATACAGCACAAGATGTGCAGAGTGCTGGTCAGCAGCCAAGAAAACATAGCTCCCACAGCCTCACGGGCCATCACACCCATAACCAGAGCTTGCAGGACCAGTCAAATCAAAGACAGGGGACAGCAAAGCATTTATATCAATTCATTCATTTATTGTTTTTGAGATAGGGTCTGTCCATGTAGTTCGGGCTGATCCTAAATTCACCATGTAGCCTAGGCTGGTCTTTTTTTTTTTTTTTTTTTTTTTGGTGGAACCGGGGACTGAACTCAGACCCTTGTGTTTGCCAGAGAAGAGCTTATTCCAGAGAAGAGCCATCTCCCCGGCCCCTAGGCTGGTCTTGAACTCACTGCAATTCTTCTGCCTCATCTTCCTAAGTGCTGGGATCATAGGTATGTGCCCATACCCACCCAGCTCCTAAAACCATTTTTTAAAAATTATTTAGGCTGGAATGCAGCTCAGTGGTAAAACATATCCTTGCAGCTTAGCATGCGCAAAACTTTGACTTTGATTACTAGCACCAAAGAATTGTATACAGCTGGGCATAGTGGTGCATACCTGTAATGCACTCAGCTGAAGCAGAAGAATCAGAGTTCAGGGCCAGCCTGGGCTATACAGTGAGTTCAAAGCCAGCCTAAACTACACAGGGATACCTTGCCTAAATAAACCAAAATAATAAAAAATAAAAATAAAAACAACCCTTACATGCTCAAAAAGAATGGAAAAATACAAATGGTCTGTAATTTACTTAAGTTTTCTGTATCCCACCTGTTCAAATGAATCTCCAGATTTGTATGCCTGAGAAACAGCATCTAGGACAGCCTTTTTTATGTGGCCACAGTGACTGATGTCTGGCCATGCATGGGCCAAGCTCCACTGGAAGCAGGGTCACATAACATTGTAGTCTGTCTTAACCCCCTATCTCTCTCCCCCAAACCTCCAACGTTTCCAGAGTATCTGGTCACCCTAAGGTCGTAAGTCCAACAGGACGGCCTCTCTATTTGCAGGCTCTTCTTCAGAGAGGCCACAAATGCTGTGCTAGAGCCAGGATTCTAAGCAGACGTACAACCTATTAGAACTTGCACTGACCAAGCCAAAAGTGCTGTCCAGCACGCCACTTCCAGGGTGCTCTTGGAGGCAGGCCACCTTGTGTGCTCTGGGGTCTCCAGCAGTACCTTATGCTCTCCACTCCTGGCTGATGCCCAGAGAGGCAGCCCACCCTGGTGAGAATGCTGCAGTGCCCCAGGGCCTCTCACTGCTATCTGACTGCAAGCTGGCAAGAGGCACCCACGAAGTTCCCAGGGAATCCTCCCTCAGCACTCGTCAAAGCACCCCAGCTCCCTGATACCCAACACCCAGCAAACTGATGCTTCCAGCAAAGGTGGCGCTTTTCAGGCTAACTGGGACCCATCTCCCCAAACCACTATGTCCTGGAAGACAGGCATGCCTAGTTACAGGGCCCAAAGCCTGCTCAGCTCACAGAAATGGCAAAGCGAGTCTGAAATGTACCTTTATATACATACTTCATTAGCAAACTAAAAAAAATTATTCCTTATGAGATAGAAGCTGACTACTATACTACATTGTTGCTACTTAATATGCTATAAATTTCAGAAACTCGACACAAAACAAGAGCCACAAAAAAGTCAAGCAGATAAGAATACTATCCAAAATGCTAACTGCTTTGATTAAAAGCTTTCTTATTTTAGACATGCTTTTCTTCATTAAAACAAAAACAAAAAACCTTTCCCTTCAGCAAAGCAACAGTTGCCTTTTTTTTTTAAAACTTTTATTTATTTATTTGTGTGTGTGTGTGTGTGTGTGTGTGTGACCAGCCCAGCCCACCAGGGGGCGGGGCTGGCTGGCATGTGGTGCTGGGGGATTGAACCGCGGTCCCCGTGCATTGCCAAGCTTGTTTCAAGTAGGTGCTTTAGACCACTGAGCCATCTCTCCAGCCCAATAGTTGCCTTTTCACAATAAGGAAATCTGCTGCTACTATGAGGGTCTCATCTCCTGGAACCCTTCCACGAAGGACGCATGGTATTGGGCTATGCTTCCACAACAGGGAACCTAGAGAGCACCAGCAATGGTGGGGGGCAGTGAACAGGGGAGCCATGTCAAACCAGCATTCTTCCAGGGTCAGTACCGGATCGAGTCTGTTTAACAGCAGTAGGCTGTAGCAGAGGCTGATGGTACACCCACCTCAGCCTGGGCCCAGCAATGGCCAAGTACACCAGAAAATACAGGGTCTAGGGGCTAGGGAGATAGCTCAGTAGAATAAGTGCTTGCCTGGCAAGCGCAAGGGCCCGAGTTCAATCCCTGGTACCACACACACACAAAAAAAAGTATGGGGCCCGGAATCCCCCCTGGCCAGGGGAGCAAGTCAAAGTGAGAAACTAGATTAGAGCACAGGATAATGAGGGAGCAGGCAAGAAAGTGTGTGACAAGGACACTTGACCTCCTGAGCCCGACAGCAGCAGGTGCTGTGCGAGGCTGGTGCTGTAACAGAAGCTGCACAGAAACAGCCTGGGTCCCCAGCAGCAGTGCACACAGATCCCGGCCCAGGTGACACTCAAGGCCTGTGTTGTGTCCAGCTTCCTTCAGGTTCTCAATGCCCCCACTACAAGCTATGGCCTCAGTTTCAAAGGCATACAGCTTACTACATTAAAACGTTTAAATAGTTTAAAAAAGACAAACAGTATACAGAATGTAATGAGCAAGTAGCCTCCCAATCAAATCACATGCAGCACACTGCCTCTCACCTGTCTCCCACTTTTCCTGCACCACTGGGAAGTAAGGCTGTGTGCTGGAGCCTTATGGCCCAGGCTAAGCACTGTGGTAGATAAAACAGATGCATTCCTCATGTCCAACGGGGACACAGAGATGCAACTGTATCACACATGGGAACACTTATCCTCATCACACAAGAGAACTAAAATCCAGAGAGGCCAAGCAGCAGACTGGAATGTGGCTTCCATCTGTTAGGAGCCTGTCCTGGCCAGAAGTCAGGAGGGCACACAAACATCTGCCAGATTACATAGGTTTCCTAGAATAGTTTAGACACTAAAATTATTTAAATCTGAAACATCCTGCTGGGTGTGGCCCTTGGGAGGCTGAGACAGGAGGATCAGCACAAATTTAATGCCAGCCTGAACTACACAGCAAAATCCTGTCTCAAAACAGAACTCCTAAAATACTCATTAAATAAACAAGCCAAGTCTTACTATCAGAATGACTGGGCAGGAAGGAAAAAGACAAGGTGAACAAAGCTTAGTCCCACAAGGGGAGGAACTATTATAATAAAGTAGCTACTTCATGTTTCAAACTCTACAACCCAAGGATGAAAATGTATCACAGCCAATCAACAACCCTTGCTAGGAAAACACCCTGCTAAGAAAAGCCTTACCAGAGACTGCTCTGCCCCGCTCTGCTTGGTGGGTCTCGTCACACTGGAAACTGTCCTCTGGCCACACTCGCTGCTGGTCTTCAGCTGGTGGTCAGTGGTTTACACTCTAAATCTGAATTTCACCTCTGCTCTCCTCATAATGCCCTGCCCCACACAATCCACCCTGCCCCCTCTCTCCCTCTCAGCTCCATCCTGGGGACAATCAAAGGCTCCTGAAGAGTTCGTCCGCCCACATCTCACTGGTGGTATGAGCAGTGGTACATGCCACTGAGTAGGACCCAGTCACTGGGAACCCTTTCCAATCACCCAGAAAGCTCCAGATGCCACTACCTGGCTGCAGCTTCTCCCCAGGACTCACTTAGAAGACACTGTCTCCAACTTCACGAGTAGGCCTTCCCACATGGCACTGCCAAGCTGCACATATTCAAAAGTGCTCCATGAGGAAGAAGTGTTGCTTTCATCACTAGACACAACCACAGGCAGGCAGGAAGGCAGGCAGGGAGGCAGGCTGGCACAGGAACAGGGGCCAGTTTTCTAACAGACATAACTCATTTTGCATGTTAAACAGTTTGGGACTCCCTAGAATCTTGCTGATCAAAATGTAACAAGCTCATCTGACATTTTCAAAGCATAAGTGAGTGTTAGAATTATTTTCATATATATATAATACTTTGTTTACTACCATGGCAATAAGAATAGTAACAAACAAGCCAAGTATTTCTGCCCAATTCATCTTCCTAGAACACTTCAGTAGTTTCTGCACCAAACCTGGGCTTCAAGACACAGTCCTCACTGTGTGTGGTGATGCACACCTGTAATCCCAGCACTCCACTCAGGAGTTCAAGGCCAGTCTGGTCTACAAAGTGAGCTCAAGACCAGCCCAAACTGCATGATCAGACCCTGTCTCAAAAAGACAAAAAAGAACAACAAAAAAAAAGAACATCGTGCATTCTTTCAGACAAACAAAATACCCCCTCATCGGGCCAAGCAAATCTCCCACTCCCCTTGTTCCACAACCTGCCCCAAGAACCCTCCCAGCATGCATTCTGCTTTCTCTGGTGCCTGGCCAGTCATACCCGTGAGGACACCTTCACTTGCTCACTTCCAGGTGGGCTGGGCACCTCCCAGACTCCAGTCCCAGGAACACATGTGCCCCCAGTGTCCAGCACCTCAGAGGGGAAAATGACTTGGCCCTACAGCCTTGGAGAAGTAAGGACTTGCAGAATCATTTGTTTTCTG
Source organism: Octodon degus (assembly GCF_000260255.1). Taxonomy (NCBI): domain Eukaryota; kingdom Metazoa; phylum Chordata; class Mammalia; order Rodentia; family Octodontidae; genus Octodon; species Octodon degus. The sequence continues at coordinate 5,905,815 of NW_004524688.1, forward strand.
GAAAGCCCAGGGTCCGATGAGTCTGCTGAGCTCCACTCATGCCCACTCCAACAGGACTCGGGGACCAGGCAGAGGAGGCCCTGTACCTACTCTTACCAGAGCCATCTACATGTGCTACAGCCAGGAGGAACAAGTCCCCCTCACACCAAATTGATACATTATTTGGTTACTTCAAGGAAATGATAAGCCACACAACCTAAAGTACTGTACTTTCTAGTTTTCTAAACTGTGAACTTTTAGTACAAACTATAAAATGTAAATGAATTTTAAAGTTGAAACTGGAATAAAATCATGGTGGTTCAAATAAGAGACCAAACAGAGGTTGTCATGGCTTTCTCTATTCTACAATGAGTTCTAATTCAACAGGCAAATCTGAAATGAACATTAGTAATATTTCAATCTCTGAATAACTGCTCCAAACTATCTCTTAAACTTAATTTAACTCAAAAAGAACTTGTAACATTAACCCAAATACTAAGCTTAAATTCAAGAAAGAAGACCTTTAAATAATTCTTCAGGCCTGACACAGCAGCATGCACCTGTAATTCCAGCATTCAGAAGGCTGAGACAGGAGGGTTGAGTTTGAGGCCTGTGAAAGCTACACAGTGACTTCAAGGCTAGCCTGACCTACACAGAGAGATCCTGTCTCAAAAATCCAAACATATATATATATATAATATCTCCAGCTTTATACACCAGCACACAGCTGGAATTCTGGCTACTCAGTAGGATCTCAAGCTCAGGCCCAGCCTGGGCAACTCGGTGAGAATCTGTCTAAAAATAAAAAAATAAAAAAGGTTTACAGTAGCTAATAACCCTGGATTCAGTCCCCAGTACAGCCAAAAAACAACCCCCCCAAAAAAAACTATGAAGTTATTTATTTTTTTTCTTTTTTCTGGTACCGGGGATTGAACTCAGGATCCTGTGCTTGCCAGGCAAGCACTTATTCTACTGAACTATCTCCCCAACCCCTCCCCCCCAAAACTAGTAACAATTATCTTCACAATTTATTTCTTTAACCTGTGTTATCAACCTACCCCAAAATGTGGCAAATGATGCCCTTAAGGGCAGCTTGGGCAGCAGCTTCCAGGCCCAGGCCAGACTTATCTCATTTCCCTTCCTACTCATCTCTTCCTTCACAAACCCTGAATTCTGCTCCCTTGCTGAAAGGTCAACTTAGTTCCATGCTCAGTGTGTTGGCATATGTAGAACTCAATCTGAGTTACTGAAGAGTAAAAAGAATTTTTTAAAAATCCCCAAAGCTTCTGAGTAAATATTTAATTTCCTTTGTTATGACATCAACATTTTCACAAAAGAGAAAGAAAAAATGAGAAAACACAAAAACACACTGCCAGATTAAGGGGTAGCTGTTGGTGGTTCCACACTGGGTTCTGGCACATCCACTCCCTCCAACAAAGAGAAGTCACTGAGGAGACAGAGGCAGGAGGATGACTGGGAGTTTGGGACCAGCTTGTGTGCTACAGTCAATTCAAGGCCAGCTTGAATTATATAGTGAAACTCTGTCTGAAAACAACAGCAGCAACAATAAAAAGGAAGAAAGGGCTGCTATTAAGGATTAAGGAGTAAGCCAGTACACCTCTCCAAAGCTATGTAAGCAACAGCATCAAGTTAGCACATACAAAGAATTTTTAAAAGCCCAGCTCTTACCAGCATCTCCAATAACTGAAAGTAGTTAAAAAACAAAAAACCCAGTTTGTGGACAAAGGCTGTACTTGCAGTGATCCAGAAATGAGCCCCTGAGGAATAATTAGCATTTCCTAGAGAGCAAGTTTGTTTTCCAAGCAGAGAAAATAATAGCTTCATCAAACCATAGAACCAAGCTCAACCAACCCTTTTGTAGCATGACTGACCTTCCCGCTATTTGTTCAAGCTCCACATAACCTTGTAATCATTTCTAAAGAATCAACCGCTGATGCTGTTCTTTAAAAAGTTATGTTGAAAAGTATCCAGTTTTCCCAAAATTTTGTTTGAGAGCATGGAATTAAAAATGCTTGGGTTTTTAATTTAGATGACCAGAAATACAGTGGGAAAAAGAAGCTCCTGTGATTAGCACACTGCACTCTGGGAATATTTGTTGCTTATAACGTGTCAATACTAAGAAAGCGGCAGATAAGCACTCCTCCATAGGGAAGGCACTTTCCATTTGGCCACTTCACTGCACACAACTAACAATTCCCTTGGGACCGACCTACCTGCTGATCTCGAGCAAAATATGCAAACTCCAAGGACGCACAGAAAACCATGATTACACGCACAGATGAAGGCCCTCCCAGGCAAGACCTGTGGGTGTAGGTAGGGATGTGCTTGTGTCAAACTGGGCAAGGAGTTGTAGATTGGGAGGGTAGTATGTGAATGACCGACAAGGCTGGGGTAGAGTGCTGGGGGTTGTGTCATGGATTCTCCAGTGATAGGGCTGGGCTGCGGTTTGGGTATGGTCGTGGGTCTTCCTCTGCTCCGGAGATCCGGACCTAGTGGTGGTGGAGCATGAGGATCGGGTCGAATTCGGTGGTGATGCTGAGTGTGGATCGGGATCGGGGATCTAGAGGTGGTGGTGGTGGCGGATCGGGTCTCGGTCGGGATCCGAGTCAAGATGGGATGATGGTGGTTTATGTGGGTCGAGTCGGGGTCGGGATCTGATGGGGGATGATGGGTGTGGGTCGAGGAGGGGGTTCAGGTCGTTATCCCGTAATGGTGATGGATGCGGTTCAGGGTTGGAGACCCGGTCGGGGTCTGGTGGCGGGTCCAGGTCGGACCCTCGTCCAGGCCGCAACCCCCACCCACCACTCACACGCGCGGCAGCTGCAGCGGGGGCGCCCCGCGCCGCTGGAACACGCCGTCCACGAACACGCCGTTCTTGCCAAGGCAGCGCAGGTAGAAATCGCCGCCCGTGTCGGGCCGGGGCTGCGCGGGCTCAGGGGCCGCCGCGCCATGGCCGCCGCCCGGGGGCGTGAAGATCTCCAGGTGGCGCCGAGAGATGAAGCTCGAGTGGCCCATGCTCACATCCACTGAGCCCTGCGACGAATTGCGCCCAATGGTCACCGAACGCTTCTTCATGAGGTACTCGAACTCGCGGCCCTCGAGCCGCGCCACGGCCCAGCCGCCCGGCGGGGA